>NW_012103576.1:1225015-1336909 GCF_000951045.1 Mandrillus leucophaeus
TTTTTTTTTTTTTTTGAGACAGAGCCTCACTCATTCACCCAACCTGGAGTGCAGTGGCATGGCCATGGCTCACTGTAGCCTTGAATTCCTGGGCTCAAGCAATGCTCCCACCTCAGCCTCCCAAGTAGCTGGGACCTGGGACCACAGGCACATGCCACCACACCCAGCTAATTTTTACGTTTTTTTGTAGAGATGGGGTCTTGCCATGTTTCCACAGCTGGTCTCGAACTCCTGGGCTCAAGCGATCCTCCTGCCTTGGCCTCCGTAAGTGCTGGGATTACAGGCATGAGCCACCACGCTCAGCGTTGGGATTTTCTACATGCAGGATCATGTTGACTGCAAGTAAAGACAGTTCTACCACCTTCTTTTCAGTGCAAATTCTTTATGTTTCTTCTTCTTGCCTGATTGCACTGACTAGAACCGTCGGTACAATGTTGAATAGATGTGGCAGGCACTTGATATCTTTACCTTATTTTTTATCTTAAGTGAAAGCATTTAGCTTCTCACCATTTAGTATATTCCTTGTTTGTTAAGTGTTTTGTTTTGTTTTGTTGATTGTGAGTGGGTATTAGACTTTGTGCAATGCTTTTTCTCCATCTCTTGAGAAGATAATGTGTGGGTTATTTTTGTCCTTTATTCTATTATCATAGTGTATTATAGTCATTGGTTTTCATATGTCAAACTGACCTTGCAGTCCTGAGATAAATTCAACTCATTGTGTGTAATATTTTTCATATGCTGCTGAATTCAAGTTACTAGTATTTTGTTCAGAATTTTTGCCTCTGTATTCATGAGGAATGTTGACCTATTGTCTTCATTTCTCAAGATGTTTTTGTCCTGTTTTGGTATCAAGGTAATACTGACCTCATAGAATGTGTTGCTAAGTGTCTACTCCTCTATTTTCTGGAAGAGTTTGTGAAGAATTGGTATTTATTTCTTATTTGAATATTTGATAGAATTAATCAGTGGAACCATCAGAGCCTTATTGGATTTTAATGTGATTTGTACATTTATCAGTATTGGTAAAACTAAATTAATAAATTAATGAGCCATTTCTTTGGTCTTTTTAAAAATGTTTACTATATGGAGATTTTCATTATATTGTGATTTTTGAGATACAGATATACACCCACCTGTCTAAAACACAAATGGAAAACCAAGAAAGAAGAGGAAAAAAACAGCCCTCCAGCACTCAAAATAGTTATACTATTGTCCATGTATCTTATTCAATAGAAGAGCACCATAGGATTCCATGGAACATCTATTTACTCTTACAGTATATAGAATGCTAACAGGTTTGGATATTTGCTTTCTCATTTTATGTTAGATTACATGTCTCACTTGAGAACAAAGTATTCTAAAGTTTGACTTCAGGGGAAGTCAGTGACCAGGAAGTGATTCATATAAATCTGACAGAGAGGAAAAAGGCACACAAATTATAAAGAAGAAAAAAGAATCCAAAAATCAAAACAATCTGAGGCAATTTAGGTTAAGGGCACATAGTCCTAAATGCCTTTGTAAACATAGTGCTATAATAGATGTTTTATAAAAATAAAGTGGAGGCATCTAGAAAAGAGCAAATTATGATCATGGATAAACTGCTAGCTATTTGGAAAAGCCAGAATGATTTTCAGAATGATTCATCTGTTGGGGATTTCAGATAGCTGAGGATTTACTAGACTCCCAATGTACAGAGTGATGAATTGGCTTGCAATGTAGTTGGCATTTATACTCCTCTTTCTTGATAATATATGATCAGGATGGAGTGGGGTTGGATGACTGTATTAGTTTTCTAGGGCTGCCATAACAAAATACCAGAGACTGGATGGCTTAAATGCCAGAAATGTATGTTCCACAATTCTGGAGGCTTCACGTCCAAGATAAGCTGTCGGCAGGTTTGTTTTTTCTGAGGCCTTTCTCCTTGGCTAGCAGATGGCTGCCTTCTTGTTGTGTTATCACTTGGTCTTTTTTCTGTGTACTCACATCCCTGGTGTCTCTCTGTGTGCCCAAATTTCTTCTTCTTATAAGGATACCAATCAGATTGGTTGAAGGCTTGTCTTAATGGAGTCATTTTACCTCAATCACCTCCTAAAAACTCTATCTCCAAATATAGTCACATTCTCTGCTACTGGAATTAGGACTCCAACATATGAACTTGGCAGAGGGTAGGGACATAGTTCCACCTATACCAGTGGCTGATTGAAAGTAAGAGAGGTCATATATACAATATGGTAGAAGAAAAATCTAACAAAATGTTCAACTGTGATCTTGGAGCCCTTAAGATGACTTCCTGTACTAAGACTGCAATGCTTCCAAACAGAAAAAGAGCCAGTAGAACCCCCAAACACACACACCCCTATAGAAACATAAATATACATAAAGCGTGGGGTTGGAGGCTTTGGACTGCACTGGCTGCAAATAAAGGGCTGTTTGATGGAGGACAAGGGTATACTGGATGCTCCATTGCTAAGTTCCTCAGAGGTAATGTGAAAAATGTGTTTTTCCTGTCATGCAGCAGAACTTGGAGACTTTCGTGAAGAAACAGATAGGAAGCATCTGGCACAAACTCGGTACTTACCAAACCAAGACTGTTTAGAGAGCAAGATCATGCACTTTCATCAGAAGCACATGTAAGTACTTTCAACTGGCACCTGCTTCCCCCAGTAGAGAACACTAAAGCTGGGGATGGACTCTTAAGAGCAAGCCCTTAAACCTGAGAAGTTTCAGGCTCCGTGAAATGCTAAGCTCCTCACGGAGCTCTCAGAGTGGAAATGTCATTCTTGTGGCATTTATTAGGCTCATAAATTCTTTCCCCTTTCAGTGGCAGGAGTCCAGCAGAATCTGACATTCTGCTACTGGACATAGCAAGAAAGCTGGATATGTATGGCATCAGGCCTCACCCCGCCAGTGATGGTGAAGGGATGCAGATTCACCTGGCTGTTGCTCACATGGGAGTACTGGTGTTACGGGTAAAATCTCTTTCCTTTCAAGCCCTTCGGCTTTAGTGACAGGTGGTTATCTTGGCTCAAATTTGGGTGTCCATTCCCAAGGTGATCTCACCCCTCAGTATTATCACCAGCCAGAAAAGGAAATGGTCAATCATATTTACTTGTAGTTGCATGAAAAGTGTATATGACAAACTAATAAACGTAGTTAACTGTAGAGAATGGATAGATGGGGACAGAAATAGGGGTGACAGTGGTGGGAGTGAGACTTCTTTCTATATATATCTTTTTGTGTACCTCTGATTTTCAGACCACGTGAATAGATGACCTGTTGAACAAACAACAGACAAGCAAAAACAAAGCTGGTTGGGCTGACCAGAAAGCCAAGGGAGTTTAGAGGAGTTGGAAATGGGTGTAGGCTGCTGTAATTAAACAGAATAGCCTGGAGAAGGGTCTGTCAGAGCTGGCAAGAAGGCTTGACTATGTGGAAGGCATTGTGGGCAAGGAAAATGAGGAGACTGCAGGAGAGAGGTATAGAGTTGGATGAAAGGGTGTTTTGGAATTAGTGGAAACAAAGGTTATATATTCAATATAGATGAGGCAGCAAGATATGGCCAAGATGTGATGTGGGCAGTGAGGAGCTATTGAAGGTGTTTGAGCTCCTGTCAGGAGAAAGAAGACATTGTTTTTAGTAGATGAATCGGGAAACATGGGAAAGGGGTGAGATTAGAGAAGCTATTGTAGTAATCCTTTCCTCTTGTGATCTCCCTGTGCTGGCTAGAAACCTTCCCTAGGCATACCCCTTCTTGCTTGCATTCCAGAGCATCCTTGTGTCCCACCTGAAATGCCTTCTTTGACCACAGCTCCTACCCAGTGCAGCAGGATCAGTCTGTTGAAGTGATGGGTCAAGGGCGGTCCCTTTTATGAAGTGCATTTTCTATCAGGTTTGTACTGTCTTACAAACCAACTCGTGTTAATACATTCTGAAATCTGCCACATTTTTTATTGTAGGGAAATACAAAGATCAATACTTTTAACTGGGCTAAAATCCGCAAGTTGAGTTTTAAGAGAAAGCATTTTCTCATCAAACTTCATGCCAATATATTGGTAAGTAGCTTCCTAATAAATTCGTTTACTTTCTGTTCACTGGGAAATTTTTTGGTTGTTTCTGCAAATCGTTTGAACGTAAGTGGTGAAAGCTGATTGGCCCTGAGTGATTATGTGTCTTTTATTTTGCCTTTAATGAAATCAACCAGAGTTTTAATCATTTTTTACTAAAGGTAAAACACTAAGAAATCTGGTTGGCAGTTTAGAATTAACAAAGTAATAGGAAAATGGGGCAACTGGGCTGAAAGGCAAGTCTCCCTGGAAACTATTTTTTAGGGATTTGATGAGTCAAATGGGAGTGACCAGATCTAGGACTAAGAACAAATTGATTTGATGTTATCTGTTCCATTTTATAAAGTATCTTTAATTACCTTCCTTAAGCAAAAATTACTGAACACCTAGTATATGCCAAAAACAAGCAGGATGTGGGAGTCAGGTATACACGTAAGCAAAATAAACAATTTTTGGGCAAGGTTACATAGTAAAGGGTGAGACAAAGGTGCTAGAAATGATCTTCTTCTTCTTCTTCTTTTATTCTAGAGATGGGTCTCACTGTTGCCCAGACTGCAGTGGAGTGGTGACATATAGCTCAGAGCAGCCTCAACCTCCTGGACTTAAGTGATCCTCACGCCTCAGTCTTTTGAGTAGCTAGGACTACAGGCATGCACCACCACACTTTGCTAATTTTTAAAACATTTTTTGTAGAAACAAGGTCTCACTATGTTGCCCAGGCTGGCCTCGAACTCCTGGCCTCAAGTGATCCTTTTACCTTGGCCTCCCAAAGTGCTGACGTTACAGGCATGAGCCACTTAGTCTAGAAAGGAATTTTTTTATGACCATAAGGAAAATAAAAAATGTGTATCAACTAATTTTTAATCTACTGAAGATCCAGCAGTTTGGATTTTATTCTCTGCATCTTGACGCTATAGAAAAGTGTTCATTGAGCAGTTCAAGTAACTGGACTCAGTGTGAAGCTCATGGAGAGCCCCAGAGGCTACATGCAGGAACCTGGAAAGGAATGAGAGAAGTGGGGTCAGTGCAGTGAGTTGATGGGGCTGCTGAAAACAGGGCTGCAAACATGCCATGTGATGGGTACATATAGTGTCAGGAGATGGGGCAAACTTGAACTTTAGGTATGGAAAGCCAAGATTAGAATATGCTAGATGAGCAATATAGAGCATTGTACAAGACAGCCTATAGAGGAAAAAGTTTTTCTAACTGTTACACTAAAAAGACTCATGGGCTGAATGTGGTGGCTCTCATTCATAATCCCAGTGCTTTAAGAGGCTGAGGTGAAAGGATCACTTGAGTTCAAGAGTTTGAGACCAACCTGGGCAACATAGCAAGACCCCATCTCAACAACAACAATAAAAATACAAAGAAATTAGCCAGGTATGGTGGCACATGCCTGTAGTTCTAGCTATTCAGGAGGCTGAGTCAGGAAGATTGCTTGAGTCCAGGAGTTCGAGGTTATAGTGAGTGATGATCATGCCACTGCACTTCAGCCTGGGCAACAGACACCTTGCCTCAAGGAAACAACAGACTTATGTACATGTAATCATCTTATAAACC
Organism: Mandrillus leucophaeus; assembly: GCF_000951045.1. Lineage (NCBI taxonomy): Eukaryota > Metazoa > Chordata > Mammalia > Primates > Cercopithecidae > Mandrillus > Mandrillus leucophaeus. The sequence goes on from NW_012103576.1 coordinate 1,230,640, forward strand.
CTTCCATCTATAAGGAAATCTTCTCTTCCCTCCTGTTTCCTGTTGGTCATTTATAACTTCTCCTGACCTTGGAAAGATATACCCTTTGACATCATTTTAATCTAATTTACAACTTTATAAAAATGTTTCTGGCAGAGAAGAGTGAGTAAAAAAGGTATTTAAGGTGAGGGGAGAGTGCAAAGCAAGATTTACTTCTTAGAGAAGGCTCTGTTTGTGAGCAGTTGCCCTGTCTGTTCCTCGAAAGGTTGCCAATCATTAGGTTTCAGTAGGTGTGAAACCTACAGGGAGCCAAGTGGAAAATCAGAAGCTGCATGGGCCAATGGAGCAATAGTTTGGAAGGCATTGGGATTTGAAGGTCTTTGATATTCTTGAAGGATGTTTTACTTGATGGAAATTGGTTTACACAGGTGTTGTGCAAGGATACCTTGGAGTTCACCATGGCCAGCCGAGATGCCTGCAAGGCTTTCTGGAAGACTTGTGTGGAGTACCATGCTTTCTTTAGGCTTTCGGAAGAGCCCAAATCAAAGCCCAAAACCCTACTCTGCAGTAAGGGTTCCAGTTTCCGCTATAGGTAATTAAACAATGCACATAGGCAAACTACACTGCTTCTTTTCAATAACACGGGAGGTTTAGGAGGAGTTCACATTCTAGAAGCAACAGAGAATCCATTTCAATCACATCAAGGATCACACCGTTTCCTACTCATTCTCTGTGTGACACATTAAGTCAATGATTCCTAACTAGGAGGCAGGAAGAGGGGGACACCTTACCTAAGGGGTAGGATCCGAGTCTCAGCAAGGATGGGTGGATGTGTGCAGTTTGAGAATACATGTTCTATAAACCCACTGTTTCTCTTATATTTAACTTATATGCAAACCATGGAAAGAAAAGCTCAACATCCTTTGGGTTGTGAAAGCTAGTGTGAGAAAGCACTGGAGGGGATAAGAGATTTAGAAAATTGAACAATATGCCACTAGAGGCTCCTCACTACAGGTCACACTTTGGAGGAATCAAAGCAAGGTTGGGTTAAGATCTTGTCTTTGCTTGAATACATCAGCCTAGGAATCCACTGGAGGAAGTTTTCAAAACTTTTAGCTAAGGTACTAAATTCTGATTAAAAGCTTTCCCATAAAGGATTTTTTTTTTCAAAGAGTGGTATCCTACCCCAGTAAAAATTAAGATCTATGAAACTTACATATTTCTGATTGAATCTTTCCAATCTGTATTCTACAAATCTCTGCCTTCTTAAACAGATGATACTGAGCATATTTTGCCCTTTTCTTAATGACCTGAGTTATTATAAACATCAGGTATTATCTTTTGCAGGCAGCTGTAGTGCAATGATGGCCTCAGGGCAGGGGAGGCATGTCAAGGCCCTGTACTTAGGTGATAAATGGTCCAGACTTTTTAGGCTTTATTATTCTTGCGATTTTTTTTTTTTTTTGAAATGGAGTCTCGCTTTGTTGCCCAGGCTGGAGTGCAATGGCGCAATCTTGGTTCACTGCAACCTCCGCCCCCTGGGTTCAAGCAATTCTCTGCCTCAGCCTTCCAAGTAGCTGGGATTACAGGTGCGGGCCACCACAGCTGGCTAATTTTTGTACTTTTGGTAGAGACAGGGTTTCACCATCTTGGCCAGGCTGGTCTTGAACCCCTGACCTTGTAATCCACCTGCCTCAGCCTCCCAAAGTGCTTGGATTACAGGAGTAAGCCATGGCGCTTGGCCAATTCTTGTGATTTTTTTTTTTTTTATTTTTGTTTCTCCCGGCCGTGATCTGACTTTCTTTGCTAGTGTATGCCTGACTAGAACAATCCTCTTCTACTGTTTAGTTAGCTGCTTTTCTTCTGCTGTGGACTGGGAAACCAGATAAGTAACCTCATTCAAAGTAGTATGGAAAATCAGTCAGTTGACTCTGATTTGGTGGTACAGGAAAAGCCTTTAAAGGAAAATATATTGTTATTATTATTATTATTTGAGACAGGGTCTCGCTGTGTTGCTCAGGCTGGAGTGCAGTGGCATGATCTCTGCTCACTGCAGCCTCGACCTCCTGGGCTCAAGCAATCCTCCCACCTCAGCCTCCCAAGTGGTTGGGACTACAGGCATGCACTACCATGCGCAGGTAATTTTTATTATTTTTGTAGAGGTGAGGTCTCACTATGTTGCCCAGGCTGGTCTCAAACTCCTGGGCTCAAGTCATCCTCCTGCCTCAGCCTCCCAAAGTGCTGGGATTAAGGTGTGAGCCACCATGCCCAGACCAGGTATATCATTTGTAAAGCCCACAATTTTTAGCTGTTACATAACCCTGTTCAGAGGTCTTTAAAAAATACCTGCGTTCTGAGTAGTTGAGGTTGTTCTCTGCCTGGTCCTTGAATAAGTGGGTATTATCATTGTGATAGTCAAAGATTCATGACATATGTCATTCATCTAGTCTTTTGATTTCAACAATAAATGAGGCTTTCAAGTTTTGGTACCCTATTGGTTTATGGCTAGAACTAAGGATTTTTATTGTTCCTTATGATAGTGGAAGAACCCAAAGGCAACTTTTGGAATATGGGAGAAAAGGGAGGCTGAAGAGCTTGCCATTTGAAAGGTACATCATTTTGTTTCTCTTGCTCGTGTTGATTTTATGTTGAATTTGGAGATTTCTATGTATCCTGGTATTCACATGAAGGTTATTTCAATGACTTCTCTGCTTGGGGATTTCAGGAAACATTACCCATCTCAGTACCATGAACGACAGTGCAGGTCCTCACCAGACCTCCTCTCTGATGTGTCAAAACAAGTAAGGTTTCTGAAAATTTCTACTTCTTTAGATAAATGTAATTTGTGCAAATTTCAAATGCTTCCAAGGATTGATTCTGTCAGAATCCCAGTGTGTAAAAGGGTTACTCTGTTCGAGTAGGTTAGCTTCCTGGGGAGGTCTGTCAGCTCAGTCTTTCCTGCCAATAGAAGACCATTTAGTAAACTACCACTGGTGTGTACCTTATAGACTGAGGGTTCTGGCACATCTTCAAATTGCAACCTGTGTTGCTAACATCTTGCAAAATGCAGATCCAAATGAATTCTATGGCTTTGAATTTTCAAAACTGAAAGCTCCATCTTTTTACCTATGAAAATCTTAAGGTGTGGAGGAAGGTATAAGGTCTTGGGTTAAAGTTTTAGAGTACTTTTCCTGTGTAGTTTTGTAAGTTAAGGACAAAGTGTTGTTCCCCTGGAACTGTGAGACGATGACTTCCTTTGACATTTTTAGTATGAAAATTGTGAATTATTATTATTTTACTTTCCCTAAAAAATAATTATAGGTCTCATAAACCCTCAAGCCTTCAAGTCACTGGCAGTTTTTATCCAAAAGACATCAGAAGCATAATGATGAAAGGAGCCATTTAGTATATGAACCTCTCCTACCATTCATAGCCCTCCTCCCACCATTTTACAGAAAATAGGGAGGAGACTGGAGCAACAAGGTTAGGAGACTTGTCTAAGGTCACACAGCAAATCAGAGACAGAGCCAGGACTAAAAGGCAGGACTCCTGGTTCACTAATATAGCTATTAAACCAAACTGCTTGTAGTGTATACACTCAGAGTCTGGAAGTAGGATGGCACTGAGAAAGAATAGTGTCACATGTACTTTTTAACACATGCACTGGGATGTGGTACAAGTTATTATCCTTTCTTTATATATTTATCTACCCTAGAATAGAACATGGATCTTGTTAAATGACTTTATGAAGAACTACCTTTCAAACTTTGAGGCTAATTTAGATCCCTCCCCCAGCCCTAACCAAATGGCCTTTTCCTTCTTTCACCAATGTGTCCTTTGTCTCAAGGTGGAAGATTTGAGACTAGCATATGGTGGTGGCTACTACCAAAATGTGAATGGAGTGCACGCATCTGAGCCGGTGCTGGACAGTAGGAGGAGGAACTCTGCAGTGGAGGTGACATTTGCAACTGAACTGGAGCATTCCAAACCAGAGGCGGATCCCACATTGCTACATCAGTCCCAAAGCAGTTCCTCTTTCCCTTTTATTTATACAGACCCTGTCTTTAACACTGAGCCTGATCCTAACCCTGATCCCAGAGACTTTTTTTCGGAGAGGAGTCCTCTAAGCTCCTTCCAAACGAGCTGTAAGTTTGCTGGTAATCACATGAGCACATCTTCTGGCCTCACAAGCAAAGTGAGTCCAGCAAAGCAGCTAACTTACATGGATGTGCCCTATATTCCTTGTACAGGTCAGCAGGTTGGTATTATGCCTCCCCAGGTCTTTTTTTATGTGGACAAGCCACTCCAGGTGCCCAGACGGTCCCCAATCAGAGCAGAGGAAAGGACAAGGCCAGATAGCTATATAGAGCCCACTGCAATGAAGCCAGCCAAAAGAAGCCCAAGGAATATCAGAATGAAGAGCTTTCAGCAAGACCTGCAAGGACTCCAAGAAGCTATAGCCGGGACTAGTGTTAGGAGCAACATCAATGTAGGTCTAGAAGAGAAAGACCCAAATTTGGAAGATGCATTTGTATCTAACGTTCAAGAGCAAACCCCTAAAAGGTCCCAGAGCCAATCAGACATGAAAACTATTCATTTTCCTTTTGGGTCAGAATTTAGACCTTTAGGGCCTTGTCCTGCTCTCAGTCGTAAAGCAGACCTGTTTACATATATGTTTGCAGAGCAGGAGTTGCCAGCAGTTCTAATGGATCAAAGTACAGCAGAAAGGTATGTAGCTAGTGAATCCAGTGATTCTGAATCAGAGATTCTTAAACCAGACTACTATGCTTTGTATGGCAAAGAAATAAGGTCACCCATGGCCAGAATCCGCTTGTCTTCTGGTAGTCTACAGTTAGATGAAGAAGATGAAGATGCTTCTTTCAACACACCAACTGCTGAAGACAGGACTTCACTAAAACCATGTAATTACTTTTTAGCTTAAAAGTGTGAACCTATGGACATTTCTGAGCCAGTTCCATGTTACCGACTTAGGCAGAAAATAATGAAACTTGTAGAAACCATTTTCTTGGTTACTACATATTCATTGGTCTGAAGAAAATCTCATTTTTGACATCTACCTTATGAAAGATCCAGCTGTTGCCTCATTCCTTGAGTTTCACTCTTCCAGTACCTCTGAAGGGACTCTAGAACATGCCCTCTCCTCCCCAGCACTGTGGCAAGGTGAGGTGGGTATTTGTCATCGCCACTGCATACTTCCACACAGAGACATTGTGAGTGAAGGTCAGGTTCTTCAATGCTGAAGAATGGTGACAGTATGGGTTGGCATTTGGAATTGGCTTCTAATGGCATTTAGTGATTTAGTAGATTGTGAATGTGTTGATCTTTGTGCTCTTAAAAAACACTGAACGAATATTTCAGTCTTTACTATTTGTGTGGGGCCCAGTAGAAATGGTCTTGTAATATGTTAAAGACTTCCATTTTTATAACATATATAAGGGGAGCATGACCCTCCTACAGCCTCAGGAACAAGGTGGTGGCATAGATCCTCTCAAGAGAATACAAGTTTAGAATTAATCTAGGACTTGGCAGAATTCTAAACCTAGGAAATTCATGAATTAAATCAATTTCTAGAGCCAGACATAAACCTGATAAAAATATCCTGTTGTTTTACTTATAACTTCTATATTCTTAACTATCTACTATATCTAGTAAAAGAGAAACATTAACAGGTCAGTTTGTTTATCTAATATTTCCTGCCGGAATTTATTTTTTGTCATAGCTTCTTGCATGTATGCAGGCCAGGAAATGAATGTTATTGTAATAAAGTGTGATGGAAAATCCAGGTAATTAAAAAATAAATTATAATTATGTTCTTCCTTTTGTTTTAATCAATTTCAGAAGTGATTGGTTCTGGCCTATTTTACTAAGGAAAGGGACAGTTACACAACAAGGAAAAGGAGGGAGGCAAGTGAAAATGTATGGCCAAGGAGAGGAAAAGTAGTAGAATTGAAGGGTAGCTGAAACAAAAAAGGATGGTACTAATACCAGGGTGAGTTAATGAACCAGAATTCCATTTTTGACCCATTCAAAATTTCTCTAATGGTCCTCCTAGAAGGTATAGCATTCTATTTGAGAAGTTTATTTTGTTTGATTTTAAAGTCCAACCATTTACAAGATAATGTTACTACAAACTTCAAAGAAAGGAGGCAATTCTATAGGCAAGTTATTTTTATATACAACTTAAAGGAGAAAAAAAACTAATGGAATAGTTTCCTTATTCTCCTAGTCTTTACATCAGAAAAATCCCTTTTAATATACCTCATCCCACTCCTTTCCTCCATCCTAGCACTTTCTTGTCTGCTCCCGGACTCATATTTAGTAACTCACAAGTCAAGAGTAACTATCTAATAATAAGAATATATTGAAACCCAATCACCTGGGCTTAATAATATAGTATAATATTAAAATATTATATAATTAATATATGAATATATTAATACATATTAATACCATAGATCCTTAATGCTATGTTAAGTTCACCCTCAACCTCTTCTCTAGGAAAAACTTAAACTCCTTTATGTTAATGGTATTTCTCATATCAATTTCTAAAAATCTTCACTAAGTTTATATCTGTATATGATCTCTTAATAATATAATAATCAGGGTGACCATATAATTTATTGTTCAACCCAGGACACTTTCAAGTGAAAGGGGACGTTATTAATAATTTGGTCAAGACGGGAGGCTTGGAAATTAGGACAGATGTTCACTGTAGCTATAATTAATGCTTAATGAAATGTGAAGAGTATCTTCTGGTTTCCAACAGAAACTTCGATTTTAGTGTTTGAACAATAAAGGACAAAGGAGAAATAATTTGAAACACTGAAGTCCCATACCACACCCCCATCTCAAGGAAAACAAACATTGAGGACTGTGAAATTTAAATATTTATTTTCAAAACCCCAAAACACTGGAGTATGCTTCACCTAGAAACAGTTTACAGGACGAATAGCTATAATGAATAAGCAATACAATTTGTATTTGGGATGCAATTGTGTTGTAAAGTTTCAAATAATCAATTTATAAATTTGCTGCTTTTACTTTTACAAAAATATTCATTTAACCCATAACATGAGTTGCAAAATTATCTCCAGACTTCTACAGATTATAAACTGTAATTGTGTTTCAGTTACACAGCGGGTGAAAAATTTAACTGAACCATTACTTCAAAATACAATGCATTAAAAATAATTGTTACAATATAGGCACCAATAAAAAGAATTTTCTTGGCATACAACACCAGAACAACCTTCTCAAGTATCTATACCATGTAAAGTAAAAAGAGGATGTAATGGCCACTTTGACTAAAAACTGTATTCCTTACAGGAAGAATATCTTTCGTCTAATATTTGGCAATTACTCAGATTTTTTTAAAAATGACTTTTGTGCAAAAACCAAATTGTGCAGATCCAAACAATTAAACATTAACTATCAAAACTAAATATCAATAATTCTACAACTACTGAAATATAGCCCCAGTTCAGAACTTAGGCAGGCATAATACTGGGCTTAAAAGAAAAAGGCATCACCAACATAATAGTGCCATAAATATAAGTGAAAATTAACTGTGCAATCTAACTTACCTTTGAGTGGACAGAAATCATCCTGTACTATGGTTATTTTCATGTGAACTAGAAAATGCTCACTTAAATATCCTTTTAAAAACAACAAACTGATGCTTATTAGTGACAATTATGAAGAACAAAAATATATAAATAGTTTATAGGACAATTCATTACCATGGCAAAAATATGCTGGTGTAACTTATATTCATACCTATGGATCAGGTATTTAATCACATGACAATCAGCTTTTTTTTTTTTTTTTTTTTTTTTTGGCTCTCAAAATCCAAGCAGATAGTATGGGATTTTAGTTGAAGATGTAAAACATGAAGCCAGACTAACTCCTCCAACATTACCAAACACCTATCCTTGGGTAAATGATCTTGCTTTAAATTTCTAACCATGTTAAATAAGGGTAAAATTGCCTCTTCTACCTAAAAGAGAATGTAAATACTATACACCAAGAGGTACCTCTGTTGCTGTACATTGCCTGTAAATGCTTCAAACACAGGCTCTCAAATGTGATAATCATTGAGCTGCCTGGAATATCATACCAACTTGGTAGAAGAATCAATACTTTTACAGGTTTCATTTAAAAGACTTTACTAAAATTTTCTGTTTTAAGAAGGTATGACTTATTTACACCTCCCCACCAATAGTCATTTTTAGAATACGCATGTTTAAAACAACAACAACAACAACAACAACACTTTTTGAAGCTTGATACTTTACAAAAGCTGAATACTGAGAATGACTTTGAAAGACCTGTACGTTTCATGACTGTAGTCAATTAAAGATCAAGACGTGAAAGGTATTCATCTTAGTAACTTAACTTAAGAAATAGGGATACTTAAAAGCAAAACGGTGTCTCAACATTTACTAGAATACAGGTGAAACTATAGTATTAAAAGTTACTCCTTACAAAATAATCCTTTCAAAATATAAAATGATAAACACCATCACAAAATAGTTTAATAGCTTCTTCCAAATCTTCAGTGTTGCAAAGATCCAAAAGGCACCTGGAGCTCATGGGTTAAGCATTGTTAAGCTTGAAGTAGCTTTGGTGGGGCTCTCTGGGTCCATATGAAACAGAAGCCAATAATAAGTTTCTTAGGGGGATTCGTCTGCTGAACACCTATAAAATTTTTTAAAAATGTAAACAAATGTACAACTATGCATATTTATATTTCTCTTTTGTATGAACTCTGCAATGAAGAAACTGATTCCACAAAAGGGATACATTGTTTTTATGGAATCTCATCATGTAGATGTTAAAATATAAACAAGTTCAAAAATCCCTTCTGTATCTGATTTCACAACTTCCAATTGATTTGTTTTCAAATGGGAGGTCTTCATTAAAATATAAGGGATTTTAAGAGGGGGTTAGGTTTACGAGTACAAGTGAGCCTTATCAGATAGAAAGATCTTTGAGAGTGTGTGATTTCACAGGTCACAGAGTTTGTTCCAACTCAATCCCAGTGGCATCACAAACAAAGAAATATAAAGATGCACTGAGAAGAGATATAACAAGGTCAAGGCTAAAATTAGTATCACCTTATAGCTTGCTTGAGCTAAGGAGTGTATATGTGTGTACATGCATACAAAAGTCTTGTTGAAAATTTTTTTAAAAATTAAATGTAAGAACTTTTTTGAATGTGAACAAAATCAAATGAATATTTCAAGAGACAACATAGAAACTGAAGTTGAACATAAGAGCCCTTTTTCAGTCTGGATTGAGTCCCTCTACCTTTTCCTTAACTTTTCATATGGAGGTCAAATGTAGGAACTTTAGCACTGGAAATTATGCAACTAGTGGTGTTTTGTTAAATTCTGAGGGTAGTGGCAAGAAAGAAAGCATTCCCCAATGATATTAATGAGAGCTCAAATGAGAATATGCTCAGTGACCTTTTGTCCATACTCCTACTAGTGGAGAAAGAAAAACAGGCCATTTCATGCAGTGGAAAACTACCTTGTCATGCCTAAAAATTCCAAAAGCTAATGTTTAAGATACACAACAAACAAAAACTATTTTTAAGTATACAACTATGTATTAAAAGGTGACTTTGTTAGGAATAATTGGAATGGTTGAATCAAAGAAATTACATTGCATCATAAATTAACATACAACAGAAAATGCAAAATAATTTTTAAAATGACATTTCCAACTTACTTTTGAAATTTTTCAATTAGCTTCTTCACCATTTTATCTGTGATGCCGGGACAGGCGGCTTCAGCCACAGCAATACTTTTCTCGAGTTCTTCAATCGCCTGATTCCTGCTAGCATTATTCTCGTCCTGCTGTTTAAGCTGAGAAAGAGTAATAATTAAAACACTTAAAATATTATACTACTTCAAACAGATATCCAAGGCCAATTAATCTGTACTTACTTCAGCAAATGCAGGTGTGATTATCATAGACAAACAGCTCAGGGTTTGCACAAGATCTTGCTCCTTTGAACAAATGATACAGATTATACACATGAAATTAAAATAATTGTTATGATTTTCTTATTCTTTAACAAATACGAACTAATTTGAATGCCCCACTGAAAACAAAATATTGTATGCAAGGCAAGTCTCTAAGCTTTCTTCCTGTCATTCATTCCCCTTCATCATCCAGAAGTCCTCTAACTTCTAGGATTACAATAGATACCTATGATTCCCTGGGCTTATGTATCTCTAGGTGAAATGCACTTAAAAAATACCAATATGAGCCGGGCACAGTGGCTCAAGCCTGTAATCCCAGCACTTTGGGAGGCCGAGATGGGCGGATCACGAGGTCAGGAGATCGAGACCATCCTGGCTAACATGGCGAAACCCGTCTCTACTAAAAAATACAAAAAACTAGCCAGGCGAGGTGGCAGGCGCCTGTAGTCCCAGCTACTCGGGAGGCTGAGGCAGGAGAATGGCGTAAACCCGGGAGGCGGAGCTTACAGTGAGCCAAGATCCGGCCACTGCACTCCAGCCTGGGCGACACAGCGAGACTCCGTCTCAAAAGAAAAAAAAAAAAAAAAAAAAAATTCCAATATGGCCACTTAAGTAACTTCTATTAACTTTTTTAATTAGCTCAAAACTAATGACAAATGAAGCATACTACAAACACAGTGAGGCAGACAGGCATTTGGGGTATTCAATCCTAACAATTTTGGGCCATTATAATCTCACTACATAGTTTGAAAAACTGTATGAAGAGTAAGTAATTGTCTCCATATACATACTGCCCCATTCTGTACTTTCTTTGGATCAGGCTTCTTTCGTACGGTGGTAAAGCTCCATTCAGGGTGAGTATTGTTTTCCCTGCTGGTAGATTCCCTAAAGAGATTGCCAAAGATACCTCTATAAGTGACCAAATGATTTAGCATGGCAAAAATATCAAATCGATGTATGTAGAATCTAAAGGAATAATTGTACCAATGTTTAAAAACTCCTGGTACAAAAAAGATCTGATCTCAGCTTCAGGTGAATACTACATTTTACTACAGAGTGGTAGTGGAGTGGTTCTCAGCTCGATGTGTGCTTCATTGAGACCTCCTACCAAATGTAAATACCTGTCCCTCACTGCTCCCCACCTATTGAATCAGGATCTCCAGTGGTGTGGCTTGTGATTGCTTTAAGGTTCCATGAGTGACTCTTATGGGAAGCTAAGGCTAACACCCATCAGAATAGGGCACAAATTATTCTGATATTTTTTATCCCTTTCCAACATTGAGCAATTTCTCATAAATGGAAGAATCTCAGGGTAGTATCTAAATAAATTTGGTGTTGCCTTTTTGCCAGTTCAGCTGGTAGAGGACTAAATTCTGGCATAGCATACAGACTTTCCTAGTCTAAATTAATTGACGGACTTAGAGGCTGAATTTTTAATGTAAACGCTGTTGTTATAAAACACTACAACTTTTTCAAGAAATAAAAATTACACATAAATGAATATTCAAATGTATCAGTCTGATTTTGACTTGGTACATGGCCAAGACGTGGGAAAGGAAAGTTCTTTAGAGGGATTTTGCAGGTTGCCATCAAAGTATGAGAAAACACAGCTCCTTATTACTTTGGGCAAACTAATATAACACTTTTAATTGAATCTTGCTCCAAAATTTTGTAATATACTCAAGTATCCACTAGGGGTTAGACCAAGACCATTTAAAACTAGAGCTATTCACTTCCAAGAAAAACATGTTTCCAACTTCATTGTATTCCAGACTGTGATTGAAAAAGATTTTTACAGTTTCTAAGGTGAAATTTCAAAATATGGTTTATATTTTATGCTAGAACAAGCACACTGATCATAGCTAAAAGATATACAATATTTAAATAGGCTACCTACATAAAAATTAAATAATTTGTACATACGAATCAGAGCCTTCGGAATCAGATTCATCATCACTGTGTCCTTCTGCCTTCCATCTCTTAAAACGATCTATCAGTTCAGTCAGATAAGAAGTCTTCTTTGAATTTTTTACAATGAATTTGTGTTTCAGAAGTTCTTTTGCTGTAGGGCGCTAAGGATAAAAAGATCAAGGCTGCATATTCAATTGTTGAACTCTTATGATTACAAGGAATGGTTAAAAAATCATCTGAATTATTAAGCTGAAAGGTATAAAGGTATGTCTGTAGATATAAGAACAACTAAAATGCTGTAGGAAAATAGCTAATTCTATTATTGAAGTGGCTCAAGGCAACTGCATTGAATCTACTACTTTGGCGTCTAAATTTGTTAAAGCCCAATGGGCAGCAGGTGGCTTACCCACCAGCAAACTGGCAGGCAGGGCCTTCTCAAAAGCAGAGAGACACATGACAGTATTTAGAAAGTAAACATTTAAAAACATTTCAAAGTAGTGTTCTAAAATACTTTAATCACATTTACTGTAAATTTGAAAAAAACTGATGAAAACTTGCAAGGCTGTAGTTTTGTTATTATTTATACATATCTTATAACCCCTTCTCCATCAGACATCAATGTCTATTGCATCTAAATGCAAACACCAGGTGCTGTGGAGAATGTCCCGCCTTCACTTTATTAATATCAGAATGTTTATCATCAACTTAAAAATAGATATATCAAGTTTGGACTGCTCTTGTGTATTTCTCGTCTCGAAAAGTCACAAGGCAGCTTTATTTCAACAACAGTAAAACAACTGTAATTGAATCTGCCAAGTAAATGAATGGAGCTCACTAGCCTAGGAAAAGTATACAACTTCACGGTGAAGTTTCTAAACACTAAATAAAAATAGTTAAACCTGGCCAGGCCCAGTGGCCCATGCCTGTAATCCCAGCACTTTGGGAGGCTGAGGAGGGCGGATCGCTAGAGGTCAGGAGCTCGAGACCGGCCTGGCCAACATTGTGAAATCCATCTTTACTAAAAATACAAAACTTAGCCAGGCATGGTGGCAGGTGCCCGTAATCACAGCTACTTGGGAGGCTGAGGCAGGAGAATTGCTTGAACCTGGGAGATGGAGGTTGCAGTGAGCCTAAATCACACCACTGCACTCCAACCTGGGCAACAGAGCAAGACTCTGACTCAAAAAAAAAAAAAAAAACAGTTAAACCCAAACATAACTTTTCATGAAAAATGAAAACAGCTGAATAAAAATCACTGTATTTATACATGCACTTTAATAATGACATAATATAAAGATAACTTTACTTCTCAAATTTATTTCCCCCTGAAATAGGAAATAATGAATAGAATAAGGAGGAAGCTGGGTACCAAGAAAAAAATGAAGGGTAAGGAGAAAAAGAATGAAGAATCTGGTTAATAACTCAATAGAAGTAGCAGTACAGAAGGAAGAACCAAGTTCCTGGATGGATCTTAGACAATTCTCACATGCACTGTATTCCCTATTGCAGGAAAAGCTGCCTTTGCTATAAGTAGATCTAATAATAGAAAATAAATAGTAATGATAGCAATATATACTCACAAATGATGGATCTTTGTTCAGACAAGCATCAATAAACTCCTTAAAAGACTTAGTAAAGTCTCCAACAAGAGTTGGAGGATTGTTTTTGGGAATAAGAAACAGAACTCTCATTGGATGCATATCGGAGTTAGGTGGCTCTCCTTTGGCTAGTTCAATAGCAGTAATTCCCAACGACCAAATGTCAGCCTAAGATAAAAGGAAAAACAAATATATATATGTATATCACCTGAAACTCCATTACAATATACTACCACAAAATAGTCTGTGGAACCTAATGGTCATACAGTACTTGTCTCTCAAGAAAATGTGGTGTTAATAAATTTTTATTACTATAATTCATTTATTTAAAACATAATGAATTCCATACTTTGTGTCAGGTACCCTTCTCAGAATGGAGGATTTCAGTGGTGAATAAGCCAGACAAAAATCCCTGCTCTTAAGGGGCTTACATTCTAATAAGAGAGACAAATAAATAAATAAATACATAATATGATGCCAGATGGTGTTAACTTCTGTGAAGAAAATAACAAAGCATAGTAAGAGAATAATGAATGATGGGGGCAAGGGTGTTGCAAATCTACATAAGATGGCCAGGGAAGACTTCTCTGTGTAAGTGATGTTTAAGCAGACCTGATTGTGGGAGGAAGATTTTTTCAGACAGAGGGAAGGGCAGGTGCAAAGGTCCTGAGGCCAGGGTGTACTTGCTATGTTTGAGGAACAACCACGAGGCCACTGTGGATGAATAATCTAGAAGAGAGTGGTAGGAGATAAGACTGGAGAGGCAGATAATGGCCAGATTGTGTAGAGCTTTATATGTCACAGAAAAGACTTAGGATTTTATTCCATGTGGGATGAAAAGCCATTGAAGTGAATAGGGTCCAAATATTAGTTAGCTGTGAGGGAATTTATGATTAAGCAGCAAAATACGACATAACTCTAGCTTAAGAAACACTTGTGAAACAAGGAAAAATAAGGCAGTGTATTAACTAGGATAGCGTGCCACATACAATTTATTAACAAACCCAAAACAGTTTGAACAGGTAATACTCTACTTTTGAGTCATAAGCTGACTGTTGAATAACTTCAGGAGCCATCCAAAATGGAGTTCCCACAAAGGTGTTTCTTTTAATCTGTGTATCCGTCAGCTGACCAGCAACTCCAAAGTCAGCAAGTTTAACATCTCCTTGTTCTGAGAGCAAGACATTGGCAGCTAGGAGGAAAAAAAGAAAAGAAAAGAAAACTCAGCTTGCTCAGAATGCTTCTATTTTTCTCAGGTTCATATTAGATTTTTGTATACCTTTTATGTCTCGGTGAATTTTCTTTTCTGAATGCAGATAGTCCAGACCTTTTAAAATTTCCTTTAGCATGGTAGCAATCTGGAACTCATCAAATGGACCAGCTCGAAGCTTAAGGGGAAAAACACACACACACATACACACATGTGTAAAAGTTTGGAAACATCAAATTCAAAATTGGTGTCTTTGAAATGAGGAAATCACTTAAACACATGATGCTGTTCTGTTTATCAAACCAATATCTAAACAAGGGAGGAAAAATGTAAAATGTGAAGGAAGAAAGCAAAAGAATTCAATCAAAGGGCTGAACAGGTTTTTTAATGATTCAGTTTAATGAAAGATAATATGAGCCCTTTCACCTATATACTAGGCTTCAGATTCTGAGGTTCCTGAATATTTACATCAAAGATGGAACAAATATGCTTACATAATGACAGAACCAACTATCTTTTCTTTAGACAGAAAAAAAGAGATATCAGTTACTTAAATTCTGGCATTTGCTGTGAAAAAGTTACTACATATTGACACGAAACTGATTTTTAGGTCAGAGAATCCATAAGACTTCCACAGCAACTATTTGATCACATCAGTCAGCATTTATGTATTTTAATAATATTGTAAAGAATAGCCTTTTTGAGACTGAAATTGTAAATTTAGCCAAGAATATAATAATTAAACTATTCAGACTATGATTGTAAAAAAAATAAATCATGGAGGGATAATGTTTTTCAAATAAATGTAACACATATCCCTTTATTTCCCCATCCCTGTACCAAAGCCAATAGTTCCAACTGGAATACAAGGAAAGCAATGATTAGGTTTCAGGAGAACTTGTAATGGAATATCTGAAAATCCCTCTTTAAAATAAATGGTTATTTTAAAATTCTGGTACCTCATAAAGCACAAACAGTGGACTGTACAATATTATTACAGGAAAGGGTGGGAATCTAAAGTCAGAGCCGAGGTAGAGTTCTGTTTGCTTCTGGAAGGAGGGAAGAGGTGGTGAAAATCAAACATTGCCCACTCTGCCTCACACTGGGAGGGATCCGTAGCTCTTTGGCACCTTGTGTATTTCATCTTTCATGAATGCCATATTTATGCTGAATAAAGGGCACTTTCATGATGAAATTTAACAGCTTAAAATAGAACTCATACTTTGGTCTCACCATCTAATATTAACTGTGGTCTGGGTATATAGTATCCTCCAGGGATGTCTGTAATTCAACAGGTCCCTTTCCTAGGTAACATTATCTATTTACTTTCAAATCTATCAACTTCCACCCCAAAGTTTCTACTCAAACAGTTGTGATTAAAGTAGTTTCTAAAGTCTTCTAGAAAGGGTGAAAATGGCACACTATTTTATTGATGGCTGGCAATGAACTTCTGAGGTACTACAAAAGAACTGAAGGACAAACGTCACACTACTTAAGATCAGTAATTAGTATCATCTGATCATAGGACATTAGCAAGGCCAGAGGAGGTATATCCTTGGTTATTTAAGTGATTGGGCAAGATTAATGTATGGCCTACTAGCTATCATTCTGAAGGATATCTAAAAGTAACATAAATAAGCCAGTATATTAGCTAATACAGAAGTTTTTAAAAATATTCAAGTAAAAACAACAAAAAGGGGATCCTAAAGATTCATGAGCTTATCTGCTATATTTTAGGTTCATGTTAAAATTCAATAAAAGTGAAGTCTCAATTAACTGGGTGCTGGAGGAGGATGGGAAGAAAGACTCTGTGGCAAGGAGACACATTTCTCCATTTGAACTTATCTTCAATAACTGAAGACCTTGTCATGTCTCTAACAGATAACATCTCTGTCCCAGGGCAGCGTACTTGCCTTGTATAATTTGCCTCTGTTGTCAAGTGAGAATATGCAAGAGAGGGACCTTGACTCTTTCAAAGACTGTACATTTGTGAACTCGTGGATCTTTGTCACACTTCTTTAACTTCCAGCCAGTCCCTAACGCAGTCTGCTATGTTATGCCCTCTCTTATGGTTAGCATATTATTTCTTTTTTCTTGGGGCTCATGTTTTATTCTAGTCATCTTACTATATGTGTTTTTGTTGCAAGCCACCACGATTCTTTTTGGAAAGAAGTGGAGCATAATAAACTCAATAAAATGATGTGCAATATACTCAAAGTCTGCTCACATATAATAAATTGCTTTTCAAGAATGGGAGTGACTCAAGGTAGACACTGTATAATGTTGACATAAATGACAAGTTGTAATCTTATGTTATTCCATTAGTTAGGCACCAGGCACCAGTTTAATGTGAGAAACACTCTCCGCTAAACATCCCTCTTAGTTCCTGTTGTTCTTAGTAGCAGAGCCTTCCTCTACACCTAATCCTGTCTTAGATTCCCCCAAATGATAGCATTTATTTGTACAGGAATATACATGAAAAGGGAATAGCACATTTTCTCATTATCTGCTCTCCCTGGAAACTCTAGTTAAATGAGTTTTCTAATTAAATCACAATATTATTGAATTTTAGAGCTAAGAACACAAAATTAGAGATTACTGATTCAATTTCTTCATTTAACATGTGAAGAAATTAAGACACAAAGAGGCTAAAGGGCTGCCCAATATTTGCCAGGCAGTCAGTGTTTGTGCTGGGTTTACGACCTAGGTTTTTTGATTCTTAACCAATACAGTACTAACAACATTTTTCATTCATTGAAACTGATACTAATGGCTATTTGTTTTATTAAGTAGAGTTCAGAATAGCAGGATGAGATTAAGATCTCACAATCATTTAACTTGGAGATTTCATAAAACTGACCAAACTACTACTAGGGGACACAGATTTGGGTTGTTGGTTGGGGTTAGGCCAGTGTTCACTGCTTAACATTGCTATCAGTGATCCTGTTAAACAGAGTCGCCTAGCTTTGCCAATGCTTCCAAAACGGGGAAGAGACATAGTGAGCACCCTAAGGGACCAGATAAGACAACTGATAAATTTGGAAAGGGCTTTTAATATTCAAAAAATGGAAGAAGGATAATGAAACAATTGAGAGGCTTCTTGTAGAGCTAATGAAAAAACTATTGAATAATACGACTCTGTGACAAGACAAATAAAAATGAGATCATTTAACTTCAAGAGGAGAATGAAGCCTGACTCCATATGCATGAAGGATTATTACACAAAGAAACATCAGTGGTGTTCTCTCACTAGAGAGGAGAGAAAAAAAAATGAACTCAGGCTTTAGGATATAAGAACTAGATTAGACACAAGGAAAGATTACCAAATTCAGCAACTGATTAAACTGACATGAATTCCTAGTAGTAGATGAGGCTCTCCATCAAGTTTAATTACCATTTCTTTAGAATGGTTTAAATATGGTTCTGCCTAAAGGAAAGAAAATCTCTTACAGTCATTTCTGTTCATAAAATTATTTGAAACTTTGAGTCACTGGCAGTCAGGGTTAAAGCCTTTAAAAATATTTAATCACTTTCAGTTAGGAAAACTCATCTCCACCTAAAAAAATAAGAATTAAAATATTACTTGATTATTTTAATCAAAACACTTTCTTAGAAACAGCATACGCTATAATTTCTAAGGCAGAAGCATGCAAATAAAAAAATCATATAATATTAAAGATGAAAGGGAACTTAGAAATAACTTAGTGCAACTTCTTTGTTTTATAGAACACCTAAGTCCAGGAAGTTCGTGTCTGGTTCACAGGCACCTATAACCTCAACACCCTAGGCCAGCCCGGTCATTCTACTACACTAAGTTGCCTCTCATAAATCATACTGAATTTTAAACATAGTATCATATTAATAAAGATTTTTAAGGATGGGAAAGAAACTCAACATTGATAGGATCATACTAAATTGGGGAACAACCAGTGTTTCTCAAAGGCATTCTGTGTGTGAATGCATCTTCATTGGGTTGAATTTTCCTGCACACTGCAGGATTTTAGCATTTTTAGCATTCTGATCCATGACCACTGAAATGGTAGGAGCACTTCTAAGTCATTGTGACAACCCAAAATGCCATTACATTTCCAAATAACCTATAGAGGGGCAGAGAGAACTCTGCAAAGAACTGGATCTGTAGGCCTACCTTGGTTAGAACCCTAGTACCACTATCTTAGTCAATTCAGGTGCTATAACAGAATACCACAGACTGGGTGGCTTAAACAATATTTACTTCTCACAGTTCTGGAGACTGGGAAAGAAGTCCAAGATGAAGGGGCTGGCAGATTTGAGTTCCAGAAGGTCTTCTTCTCACTGCATCCTCCCATGGTGGAAAGAAAGTCAGAGAGCTCTCTGGGGCCTCCTTTATAAGGGTACTAATCCCATTCATGAGAACTCACCTTCATGACTTAATTACTTCCCAAGGTCCCCACCTCCTAATACCATCACATTGGGGGTTAGGATGTCCACACATGAATTTTGGGGGGACACAAACATTCAGTTCATAAAAATCACTTTTAGTGACAGTTATCTCAATTACATATTTTTTAAAAATATAAGAAAACTCAGTTTTTTTCAGGGATAAGCTTGCAAAAGTCAAACTGACAGCAACGGACACACACATCCCCTTCTAATTTGGGATACTTTATTTTATTAAGGTATTTGCATTCTTATGTAGTCTTAGGATGCCAGCAACATGTCCAAACGTACAATACATCTGTACCTACATAAGGTAGTGGTCATGAAAAAAGAATTTAATTTGAACATACTAACTAAAGCAACCACTTAGCGTGCCCAAAAGCCATTGATCTTCAATTAAAAAAAATAAGGTATGTGCATATGCACACATTTGCATCTGTGTGTAATTATTTTAAAATACTTACAAGATCCAGTGCTGAACCACCGCCCAGGTATTCCATTATTATCCATAATTTAGAACCCTGTAAAGCCATGAAACAATTTAATAATTACAAACCTGAGCCAAAATAACATACTAGCAAAAATATTAAATCTCACATACTAAAGCACAGATTCTATTTGCATGTTCTCATTTATTTGTGGGAGCTAAAAATTAAAACAATTGAACCCTTGAAGATAGAGAATAGAAGGATGGTTACCAGAGGCTGGGAAGGATAGTAGGGAGGGGCAGTTGGGGATGGTTAATGGGTACAAAAAGTAGTTAGAGAAAATGAATAAGATCTAGTATTTGATAGCACAACAGGGTGACCATAGTCAATAATAATTTAATTGTACTTTTTAAAATAACTAGAAAAGTATTACTGGACTGTTTGCAACATAAAGAGTAAATGTACCCTGATGTGATCATTATACATTATATGCCTTTATCAAAATAGCTCATGTACCCCCATAAATATTTACACCTTCTTTGTAGCCACAAAAATTAAAAATTAAAAAAAAATAAAGAACAGATTCCAAAATATAGGTTTAAAAGTGGTTGCTTGGGAACCCAGAATATATTTTTTCCATAGAACATTCCAAATTTAAGTTCTGAGCTTAGACTACCCCCATACCTTTTTGCCTATGATATAGCTAAACAAATGAAAGTACTGTTTGTTATTGTTGAACTATTAGTAATTTTTATTAAAAAAACAGAGCTTTAAATAATTATTTTGAATGATATTGGAAAGAAAATACAGTTGCATTAAAGAATGAGGAGGTAAATGAGGGCTTGTACAAATTTTGGGTTTGAGTTTGAGGACAATGGACATTTTGCCTTATTTCAGTTGTTGGCTTTCATTTGTTTTGATGTACTTCTAACTTTTATCAGCTATGGTTAACGGGCATTTTTGGTACACACATGGAACCTAGAAAGAATATTGTTCATTTTACCTCTGATGTAAATGGATAAGAAAAAGGGAGGGTGTAGCTTCAAAAACATATGATTACTCCAGGTGGAATTAACTTCTCTGTGAGCTGAACAAGAGGAAATGGGGCTTCTGGGAGGAATATATGTATACAAATTCTACAACGGGTGTACACACACACATACCATTCAGTACCATCAGTTAAACACTGGAATAAACCATTAAACCCTTTTTGTTTTAGCTATAGCTTGAAATACAAGGGACACCTCTGTCTCCATACCATTTCATGAGTGGTAGTCTCTGAATTTTTGTGGGACCACAGAGCTGATTGGAAGTAGAATGGTTGATTTTACTATACTGGCGGCAGCCAAGTAGTGACTGGACTGTGTTCCAAAAGTTGATTTTTAAGTAAGATGTTGGGAAATTTAAAAGCAAGCATTTTCCATAAAAATAATGCCTAGGTTCCTGGGGTAGTCCTCCCAAAAAACAATTTCACACAAATGTATTCATTCGTAGTATAGCATGAAAAGTACCAGGGAAACTCACTGCTATTTATATCTTAACAATATTTCAAGTGAAAAAATATATTCAGCATTGTGCTTCAACTTGGGATGCCAGAAACACATTTCTCACCTTCACAACCCCAGCTGCGGGGTGAAGACTCTCAAGCTACTGCCAGTAGCCCTCAAACTCAAAAATCCCTGGGAGGTATTCAGGAGTCCAATTTAAAATTTCCAGGCATCTCCATGAGGATGTGACTTTATCAAGGCAGAGAATGGACTCCAGTGACATGATGATGAGTGCTTAGGGGATGGGAGAGAGTTGAAGAATCAGAGTGGAACTGACGTTGCAGTGTGGAGAATGGGATGTGGCCTAGGGTTGGGCCATGAAGGGAGGGCTCAGTTAACTAAGACAAAAGGATTCTCCTTTCCGTATGCTGACACTATGTAGAATTTGTAAGAGAAACGGAGGAACAGTGTTCCCCTACCACTTCCTCCAGTAATCTTGATACCCACTCTTCCTGCCATAGATGACCAGCATGCACTGCGAGCAGAAAGCTGAGAGTTTTGGTTAGCAGTGAAGTCTACATTAGGAAATAGAGGAAATAAATTCCCACAGTACTGGTGAGGGAAGAGGAGTTCCAGGAAAGGTTCATATAACTTGTATTTGTGTGTAGAACTTAGGCACTCACAACCTGAGAATTGTGAATCTGACGTATCTTTACACTTTTTGCAAGAGAAGAAAAAAGTCGTTCTTAAAATGGTGGATAGGTTAAAAATTGTTTCTTTTGCCACAAGTTTGTTTCTAACAAGTACTATACTCTATCATATGAATTCAGAGAGCTTCCCATTCACCTGACATTTAAAAGAAAAAGATCTTATAAAACATGCCTGTCTATTTTGCAGTTCTGCATGAATGAAAGCACCTGTTTTCCAAGTTAAAAACAATGTGTGCCTTTTTGTTTGTACTAATTCAAAACAGAAGCTTGCCAACTGTCACTAAAACGTGTTCATAGAAAGCTTGAAATGTGACTTTACAAAGTAGTATATACCATTAAGCATTAAAATTACAACTACTCAATTTCTAGATCTGAAAATAAGGAATCCTTATTTGTTCTGGAAATCAGTGGTGGTGAGGGCTGCACAACATGCCTGTAATCCTGGTATTTTGGGAGGCCGAGGTGGGAGGATCGCTTCAGTCCAGGAGTCTGAGAGCAGCCTGGGCAACATAGTGAGACCTCATCACTACTAAAAGTACAAAAAATTAGCTAGGTGTGGTGGCATATGCCTGTGGTCCCAGCTACTCGGGAGGCTGAGGTGGAAGGATCAATTGAACCTGGGAGATGGAGGCTGCAGTGGACTGAGATTGCACCACTGTACTCCAGCTTGGGAGACAGAGAAAATGGCAAATTTAGTGTTTATTTTGCCTGATTAAAAAAAACATACAGCACGTAAGATTTTATAAAACTGGAAGTGACAGTAGAGATCATCTTGCCAAGAATATGGCTAGAAAATTTACCACTTCTGAGTCATTTTCTTCCAGTTTGGAATGCTGTGTCCCTACCCCACTCTCACCTTCCAACCCCTACCAAAATCATACTCAAGACTTAGTTCAAATGCTACCTCCCTAGTTTGAGGGTTATTGCACTTGATGTACTCACAGATAAGCAGGCTATTAATATGAGGCAAGTTATAAACACATATCTAGGGCTGAGCAGAGAGGATGAAACCAGAGACATCAATTTAGAAGTTGTCAGACCAAAGTAGATGAGATTAACCATAATATGCAAAAGAATAGGAATACACATAGTAGGCATTAATAAATAAACGTCTGTTGGATTGAATCTAACATGGGGCTTCTTAGAGGTATATTAAGTTTAAAGCTATTCCTATTTTGAGAAAAGAACATTTTAAGAAGGAACAAACTTTCCAGCCTCCATTTTCTTCAAGTTTTATAAGAGAACTCCAAAAGAAATGTTAACAATAAAGGAATATTCCAGAGGCATTGAGCATACATACACTGGCTGTAAGCACATACAGTTTCAGTGAAAAATAAGGAGAAGGCCACAAAGTCATACAGATGATTCTGAAATATTTTCCTTTATTCAATTCTTTTTTTCATAAATATTGGTGATGGTGGGTGGGAAGCAATATTTCCTTAACATACACAGAAATCTAAAGGCAATTTTCAGCAGCAAATAAAGGCATGATTCAAATTCTATTCAATGCCTGAGTGTCATTTTAAGATTTACATTGAACTAGAAAAATATTTAAAGATTATAAAAGATTATTCCAATATTATGAGATCAGAAGGGAAGGGTTTGCTTATTTTAGCACTCTTCATAAAGACTAACTTTGTCAAGAAAATC
The DNA here is from genome assembly GCF_000951045.1 of Mandrillus leucophaeus. Taxonomy (NCBI): domain Eukaryota; kingdom Metazoa; phylum Chordata; class Mammalia; order Primates; family Cercopithecidae; genus Mandrillus; species Mandrillus leucophaeus. Next base: position 1,254,042 of record NW_012103576.1, read on the forward strand.
TGCCCAGTGAACTAAAATTAAAGGAAAACACTGTGGTCATACTGATGTGTTTGTCTGGTTTTTAACTCTTGTTTTTAAAAATGAAGTTATACAGTGAGCTCAGTCAAAATGAATACCTAGTACATTTTTTGCATGTCTCAAGGAAATCACTACAACTGCATACAGTTTCAAAGAGCATGTAATTTTCTCTCAAATGTAATAACCTTTTCCTCCAGCTTACAGTGAGGTCTTAGTTATGGATGACATCCTGAGTAAGAACAACCCATTTCCCAGTTTGTTTAATTAACTTGACTCAAAATTCTCCATGTTACCTGAAATGGAACAACGGGCCACAATAAGTATGTAAGTTGACTGATAACGCAGTTCCCTGATGGTACTAAGAGGATGTAGCCTTGACTTATGTTGACTACATGGAACAGAACTCTGTTGTATTTGATGTGATTTTAGTTTAGAAAAAAATACAAACCCAAACAGTCATACTATGTTGTAATATATATGATAAGTAAAAGAGTTGGTCAACTTAAGAAAGTGATTTAAATAAATAGTATGAAAATGTTGTAAGATTACAGAATATTTCTTTCTCTGTGTGTACATACATATGTCTTGTAGAGAGACACATGTATATACACACACATTTATTTACTTTAAATAGATTCAGAACACAAATAACATAAGCCAGCTGCACATTTCTACAATCTTATCATGAAGCAACATGTTCTTCAAAGTAGTGTTTTACATCATAGAGTTTAATTAATGATGGGTGAAGGAGATAAAAATAATTCAATTTAATCCCTTAAGAAGCTATCTTGGACAATGGTTTGTCAAGACCAGCACTGGCTGGTCTGAGTACACTTTACAATCAAAATTTGGGACAAACAAAAAACTAGTTTTTAATTATTTAAAGATTAAGTAAATACTGGGTGACTAGCACATGTATACTACTATGCTACTTAAAAAACACCCTATATGAAATCTTAGGAAAAGAAGATATAGCTGTAACTCATTTTCTACGGGAGTATTGAATATGAATAAATAAGCAATCAATAAAATGGTCAAACCATATCAGTACCAATTTTTCAATATATTGTGGAATAGCCATTTTAAATAGGGCTTATTTAATATTTTAGGTCAGCAACCAAAAATAGTGTATTTGTCACAGGTGCCTAAAAGTAGCAAGGATTCAGATTTGCCCTAGAGAGGGTCTGGAATTACCAGGATTCAATCCAGAAAGAGTAAACCAGAATGAGCAAATGACACACACACACACACACACACACACACACACACACACACACACACGACAACAAATTCCTGGGGCTATGTACCACCAAGGAATTGTATGGGAATTAGGAGGAGAACCTAAAACTACTGAGACTGCGTGATCACTCATGAGATCTCTAAAAAAGAGTATGACGGGCTGAATTAGCTTTTTAGGAACAAATATTACAGCAAAATTATCACACAAAGGAGCAGATAATTATGTATGTAGTAAAATACAGCAAGAGCTAACACTTATAAGTAAATGCTGAAATTGGATAGAAATTACTAGCATTATCACCTCCTTTTGGAGGCCTTTTATTCATGCCACTCCTGAAAAGGACAGAAGTGACTACTTATTTATTTGTGTATCATCTATACCTTGTGCATACTTTAACCATAGAATCTGCATCATTTCAGTGCAATACTGGACTATGAGTGCCTTGACAGCAGTAGTGAGTTTGATCATTTTTTTACCCTCAGCACCTAATACAGTGTATAATACATAGTGGTTGTTTGGCTGTTTAATGATTCATTCTACTATGCATTCATTCCACATACATCTAATATTAGAATAAGTCAGGTTTTGTAAACAGGCAGTGAAATTTGTGATGAATTTCTATATCAGTATTAATGAATATAGATACAGATAGATCAAGAAAGTGATGACAAAGTCACCAAAATGGCAGAGGAGATACCAGTTTTAATCACCCCCTTCCTCCACATATACATAAAAAAAAATCCCAAATATAGACAGCTATCCACAAACCCAAGTAACCCTGGAAGGATTCAAGGACCCATTTAACAATCTGCAGCAACACAGTGGAGAAAAGAGAAAGAATATCTCCACAGAAAGGATCACTGATGAGATCAGCATACCTGAGAGGCCAGGAAATGTCTAGGAACAAAGATGAAAGGTGGAGGCTACTGGTATCACTACACAGTAGAAGCCATCATGGTCCCCAGTGGCCTGCTCTGCAGAGGACACTGGCCTCCCTTGCTGCTGAGGTAGCCAACAGTCATTTCTGCCAGGGAACCCCAGAGAGGGATACATGACTACAAAACTCTTTCATCTCAAGAAGAAGACATTGTTGAGCCACATGGAGAAAGAAGCCACCACTCTCAAAACTGGTGCAGGCTCCTGACCTCTAAGTCATGGCTGCTCCACTAGTGCCCGCACTACAGACCCAGTTTCTGTGTCTTCTCTGAGCTCAACCATACCTCAGACATTGGAGCTACTGCCACAGTAAGCTAGCTCACACCCCAGGGCCCCGGAACCAAGGTTTCTCTCAGTGTGCCTATGCTCCGGGCATCCACACAGTCACCACTGAAAGCTAGCCTGAGTTCTGGACTCCAGACCAGCTGAGTGGTTGTACTACACCCACTCACAGCTCAGACACTTGAGCCAATCACTGCCATAGTGAGCTAGCTCACATCCCAGGCTCTGAAGACAAGGTCCCTCTGAGCGTGCCTATGCTCCAGACACCAGTTCAGATGCTACAAATAGCGAGGCTCCACCCCACCCTTACAGCCACTGTAGCCTTGTGCAGCAGTAGTGGGTATTTGTACCTAGGACATTGGTATTACTATTGGCTTGGGCCCCAGAGCATGTCCCTCCAGATATGCCTATGTTTAAAGCCTTAGTTCTGTGGCCACTCCATGGGCATCACTCACTAGACATTAGTGCCACCTCATGTGGGCCCACAAGCCAGACCCAATGCCAAAAGGGATCTACTCAGCAATGATTTCTCTTGTGGAAGAAAAAGAGACTGGGGGGGACCCTAGCAGTTCTCGCCACCAAAGACCTCAAACAGCCCTCACCACTGTTGTAGACACCCAAGGTATTGACCACTGGGGATCCCTGAAATCTTTGTCAACACTAATCTCAAATGACAAAGCTGCACAGGGACTATGCTCCTATGCCCTCATTGGAGCCAGAACCACTGCAACCCACCCAGCCATTGCTCTCACACCGTCCTACAGAGGAAGGTCTTTTCACACTGAAACCTGTAGTGTCTGGAAGAGGCGATTGCTCTACCAACTGCAGAGACATCAACAAAAGGCAATAATAAACATGAAAAACCAAGGAGACATCTCATCACCAAAAGAACACAATAGTTTCCCAGTAGTTGACTCCAAATAAATGGAGATTTATACACTGCCTGACAAATAATTTAAAATAATTATATCAAGGAAGCTCAGCAACCTTTAAGAAAATACAAAGAAACAAGTGAAATCAGGAAAACAATAAAAGAACAAAATGATAAATTTAACAAGGAGATTAAATCATTTTAAAAACTCAGAAATTTTAGAGCTGAAAAATACAATGAATGAAATGACACAATACAATAAAGTGTCAATAGCAGAACTAATCAAACAGAAGAAAGAATCTGTGAACTTGAAGACAGGTTATTTGGTAAAGGTATAGATGGATATTCGAAGTTTTATTTGGTCAGCAGAGCATAAAATGATAGCATTAATTTTTACGCAGGTCAACAGCTTAATTAGTTATAGATACACTCTTTTTGGCCTATAGATCAACCAGTAACAACAAACACTTCCCTCCTTTTAAACCCTGAATGGCAAAGATCTAGTACAGTCTTCATTTGAAAAACTGCAATACAAGGATAAACAGTTTTAATTTAAAAATGATTCAAACTGCAAACTAAGCTAGAATTCGTGGAGGCTTTTTTTCCCCAGCTATTTATTGTTCACATTTCAACAGACACAAATCCTGACTTCTAACTATGGAACCCAAGAACCACTGGGTTTTACCAACCAGTTTTCTGCTATGTAGTAACATCTCCATCTGCTGGAACTTTAGGTATCTGCTAATCCCATGATCCTGGAACCAGTAAAAATCCAACTTTTATTTGGAGGCAGAGGCAGATGTTATTCCACTTAATTCCATTTTAACAAATATTTATCACGTGCTTAAGATGTGCCATACCCTGTGCCAAGGGATGTAAGTACCAGAACTGATTAAGCTAAACTACCTGCTATGAAGGAGTTCACAACCTGGTGGGGGAGACAAATGTGTAAATAACTACCACAACTCAATGAAATAAATGACATACTTACATGTTCCATCAATTCTGAGGTTGAGACAGTCAAGACCATTGAGAATAGTGTCTGGAAATGCAGGGGGATAGCTCTTTCCTGACAAAGGATATGTCTCCAGGACCAGCTGCATTTCTGCTCCTCCGTCAAACCAAAAGTTCAGGTGTGGAAAAGGGGTGCAGCTGAGTACTGGGATGCATTCAGGATACAGCTGCTAAATCTAACAACGGTTTATTTGGCACTATAAATGGAGCTGGATTCTGCCTGGAGGCCATAGACTGCCAAATCCTAATTTAAGACATTGCCTTTCAAAAAAATAGAATTAAAAAACTTCTAATGAAAATACCTTATGACTTAAATAATACAGCACACACATTACCTTTAAATATGACCCATAGTATTTTGTCACATATGAGCTGTCACATTGACTCAAGACAGTTATTTCTTGCTGAATGTCTTCTATTTCATCTTCGGCTTCCTCAAGGTCTATGATTTTAATAGCAACGACTTGCTGGGTACGGTTATCAATTCCTTTGAAAACTTCCCCAAATGAGCCTTTCCCAATGCGCTCTAATTTTGTGAACAGTTCTTCTGGATCAGCTATGTTATTCTAAAGGGAGTGGGGAGAGAGAAAAAGAAAGAACACAAACGTTTTGAATCAGATTTTTTTAATGAAGGAAACTAAATCACATAAGACAATAACAAATTTTTGTAAAAGCATACAAACTTCTTTGACTCCCCATATGTGCTTTGTTAGAACAATTGTAATCCCAAACAGGCAGCTAGTCCATATTCTAGTGAAACACACACACTAACTGAGCTTAGCTGATCCTGCTACCACAAACATTCTCACACAGCAAATACAATCGGTGCATGCCAAAACATCAGGCACTTTTTGGAATAAAGCTGCTGATTATACACAGTTTACATATTAATGCAAATGTAGCAATAGTGGGAGAATATCTAACCTAAGCTAAGGTGAACTGTTTTAAGTTTCTAACATTCTGCCAATATTACCTTTTAACTCTCCTCTCTCTCCAACTCGCATATCCCAATCATCTTAGCTCTACTTCCAAACCGCCATCTAAATAATACAGACCGCAAAAGACTCCAGGCTTTACAGGTCTTTGTTTTTCTTTAGTTGGAATCTTATCTATGTGAAATGTTATCATCAATAGCTGAACTAAGATTCTATACCTTTGTACTAATTGCTAGTAATCATGAGAAAATGGTAATACATTGAACTTTCACAACTCATCTCACAGTGAAGATCCAGAATAATTTAACACTTCAATAAAATCTGGAATAAGCGTAGGCTTTTAAGGTTAACAAATGTATAGGCATGACTTAGATTTATAAATTCACTGTTGTTTCCTGATTCAGAAATATTCTGTATCTTATAATATACAATTTTGAATTAAAATTTTACCCCAAGACAAACTTTATATACTTATACTTACTTAAACTCATATTGCTGGAAATATACTGCTGATCAAGTAGAAACTCAAGATGGCCAACTCTGCCAAAAGCACATTAAGTGCTTTATTAATCAAAAACTTTGAGTTTCTTCAAAATATAGGAGGATTCTATCAAGTTCTGGTGAGCTATCTGTGTCTAATTTGTCAACTCTACATAGAATATCTGTTCATTTACTACAATTTTACCTAGTTTCATTTCATCGTCAATTTCAGAAGACTATTATGGAGTCAGCGTGTCCCTTTTATCTTCCTTATTAGACAAAGAGGCCACTGAAAATATTGTTTTTCTCTTATCAAGTTCTTTGCACCATGATCACCAAATGGACACACTACTACTCCAGTAAACCACTACCTTTTGAGGTAACTCCAAGACCCATGACTGCTTTTAAAGAATTTCACCAAGTTCTCTTTTTACACAGCCTAAAATACAGTTTGTACATGACCTGTTTACCTTATAAGCTTCCCCATTCTTTCTGATTGGATGTTTTTCCATTTCTAAAAGTTGTACTTTCCATATAGAAGTCTCTGAAACTGCAAGCTACTTGTGTATTCCCACCCACCTCCAGTACCCACATGGAACAAACACATCTTGAGCTTTCCATACGGGCTTTTAAAAATAGTTTAGGCTTCCAGTAGGTTGCAAATACATTTTCAATGCTCATATTTTGTTATAATACCCTCTCAAAAACTTGAGTGCCATCATTATTGATTTCCTTGGTGTCCTCTGTTACCAAGACCTTGTATTTCATTGTGACTACTAATACATAGTGGCTAACCCACAGTTACCTCTTCCTACTTTTGGTGATGGTTCTTGGTTTTGTAATACCTTGTGGAAAAAATACTTACTACATAGTTTGGTGATGGGTTCACTCCTTATAAATTCCTTTGGAAAAAAAGTATTTCCATTTTCCTGACACAGTTATAAAACAATTCTAAAATTTGGAAATGTATCATTTATTTGAAGACACATAGGATATATCTTCTGATAAGACACTCTGGGAAGTGTATGTATTCATTAACTTTAAACAAGAATCTTCTGTTGTTAAGGAACAAAAACGAAATCTTCATCTTCCTAATTAGTGTTTTAAAAGGATTTGATTGAAACAGTCAACTTGAGGGAGGATACGGCTGTTCCTTGCTTCCTACAATAAATGGGTTCTTGCAAATATGTAAATCAAAAAATTTAAAACCAGGTCACATTTTGCATTTTAAAGAAGCACTGAAGTAAACTCTAATCCATGGATATAGTTTAAGATTTTAAATTGAGGAATAGCAAGTTAGACACAGAAAAAGAGAAAGATCCATCATTTACACAATGTTTGCACTTCCTACTCTTTTATTTTGGGTCTAACACTGCTCCTACAAAACACCAACTTTCAGAGTGGAGGGAATCATGAAAACAAGATTTCACTAATATAACCTCACTTCCCTAGCTAGCTAAGGGATAGAGACCCCTGCCACATTTACTAATCGTGAATCCCTGACAGATAATACAAAAGTTATAATTCCCCCCCTTCATCATTTTAAACTAAAGTATCCTAAGTCTTTGTTAAGACAGGTTTCCTTCCTGTTTTTAGCACAAGGGCAAAGATCAAGTAAATAAATAGCAAACATCCCAAGGAATGCAATTAAAAGCCACTTAAATAAAGAATCTAGTTTGCCTAATCATTCCCATCATTCTTTGGAACCTCTGAGAAAAGTCAGCTCCCAAATCAAATATTCTTTTAAGATTACTGAAATTCCAACCCAAATGCCCATCAATGACAGACTGGATAAAGAAAACGTGGCACATATACACCATGGAATACTATGCAGCTATAAAAAAGGATGAGTTCATGTCCTTTTCAGGGACATGGATGAAACTGGAAACCATCATTCTCAGCAAAGTAACACAAGAAGAGAAAACCAAATACTGCATGTTCTCACTCATAAGTGGGAGTTAAACAATGAGAACACATGGAAACAGGGAGGGGAATATCACACATCAGGGCCTGTCAGAGGGTAGGGGCTTGGGGAGGGATAGCATTAGCAGAAATACCTAATATAAATAACGAGTTGATGGGTGCAGCAAACCAACAGGCACATGTATACCTATGTAACAAACCTGCACGTTCTGCACATGTACCCCAGAACTTAAATATAATAATAAAAAACACTGAAATTTCTAAATATTCCTTACCTCTACTGCAAAAATCACAATGTATTACTCTATTTGCGTTTGTATTGCCTTCTCAAAGCTGCCCCCAAAAAAGATCTCTATGTTCTGTAGTGTCAAATAGGAGGAACTGCTAAATTAACCTCATATTGACTTATTAATGGCAGACGACTTCCACATGCCACACCAAAACAGGGCTACAAAAACGAAAACCTCACAGATACACCTCCTCAGGACAATCAGATTACTCCTTGGCCCTGTTTTACCTGTTATTTAACTTGAATTTGCACTCTTCAGCTTTAAGTACACTGTTAGAAATTTAAGTCTTATTCAGAAGGTATCATTACCACTAAAACAACAATAACAACAACAACTATTTAGTATGGAAATACTCTGAAGAAAGTCCAGAAGGAAACAATGTTAAGTGAACATCTTGTTTGTCTTCTGTGTAAAGTCAGGAGCAGATAGAAGGTTTCTTGGATACTTAAACCACAGAAACAGAGAGCTGAAAGAACTCTTACAAGTTCTCTAAGTGCTCTCTGATCCTGGCTATACATTAGAACTGCTTATATCACTTTTAAAATGTGGATACTTAGGCCTTACCCCAAAACTACTGATTCAGCCTATCTGAGATTGGGGCCTTGCAAGCAATACTTCTGAAAAAGCATCCCAAATGATTCCTGTGTAGTCATTTGAATATTAGTCTTGACATCAGCACTTGAGAACCACTAAGCAGATGGATGTGAAATTTGTATCCCTGATTACAGGGAACCAATTATCCTTATTTTTCCCAGGCAAGCATATGGGTCTCATTTAATTTTGTACACTAAAAGTGGACAACTTGGAGATTAAAGTAAAACCAAGAGGACTTTGGCATTTACTATACATACCTATATTTTTAAAAATGAAGTCTGCAACACTTCTTCTAAGGACATGTCTCTAAAATTAGCACTGGTGACCCTTGAATAACATGGGTTTGAACTGTACAGGTTCACTTACACACGAATTTTTTTCAACCAAACACAGATCAAAGATACAATATTTCCTGAATGTGAAACCCATGTATAGGGAAGGCTGACTTTTCATATATGTGGGTTCTGCAGGGTCGACTGCATGACTTGAGTATGCACCAATTTGGTATACACAGGAGAAGAAGGTATCCTGGAACCCCAAGGGATGACTCAAGATTAGAAACACAATGTTTGTCAAAACACAAGCAATATATCCCATACTCTTTGTGCACATATTATTAAACATTGTTTACACCCAATATAGTCTATGTATCATCGATAGGGCCTATAATAGGTTAAGATGTGATTGATGACACAGTTTTGAGGATAACAGCCAACACTGATGAAGGATAAAAGTTTAGATCTAGTTAGTAGAAAATGGGTCAACTTGTGGAGGGGGGCATTAGGAATTGGTGGCCAGGAGAAACAAGAAAATTGAAGACAGATTCAGAATGAGTCTTGGAGTTCTCACAGAATGGGGACCTGGAGAGCAAAATGTGAGAAAGAATCAAGGTAAAAAAACTAGTTCTTTGAATTTGAGCAAGCTAACTAAGACCCCCAGTAAGACTCTGGGACTGAGAGTAAAAACATAATAGATGTAAGGAAGAGGAGGCAGATTTCTCACAGGATTTGACCTGGAAGGGTTCAACTCAGGTGTCCTAAAAGAACCTTCCAGAACTAAGAACCAAGTTGAGTAAGGTTGAATTGTTTTGCACTTGCCTTCCTACCTTAATAAAGCCCATACTATGAATGCTCTAGCTATAAAATAACTTTTTGCATTTCACAAAGACTGGCCCATGTGTAGGCCTATCAGTGACTCATTGATGAGGAGGAGTGTTACAGGAAATAATGAGTAAATAATGTGCTAATGATATCAAGGCTTAAAAGAAGATTTCTTACTTCCTTGAAATCCTCAAGTGGCAACACCAGGAGTGACTTGAAGTGAATACAAAGTGCCCTGACAATCACAGAGAGCAACTAAAAACTTCAGCCTAACAATGTACTAAACTAGAGATACACCTAGTTAGCTACCTGTTTAAATTTATCAAATCAGTTCTCCCAGGCTAGAGATGAAATGCTTTTCTGTATTACTTCCATGTACATACAGTTTCCTGTCATCTAAGAAGCAGAATGCATACAAATAAAAGTCATTCTCTAGTTGGTTTATGAGTCTCAAATTAAATTACTATTCTACTATGATCGCCTGTGTTAAGATTTTTCACTTGCCCTTATGAACATTGCCTAAAATGTTTGCTGAGTGTTTCCTAATCAACATATCATTCTTTTTTTTAAAAAAAAAAAAAAAAAAAAGGAGATTTAGGCCAGGTGCAGTGGCTCATGCCTATAATCCCAGCACTTCCGGAGGCTGAGACAGGTGGATCGTTTGAGCCTAGTTGAGTCCGAGACAAGCCTGGGCAACATGGTGAAACCCTGTCTCTACTAAAAAAGAAATACAAAAAATTAGCCAGGCGTGGTGGCACGTGCCTGTTGTCCCAGCTACTCAAGAGGCTGAGGTGGGAGGACCACCTGAGCCTAGAAGCGCGAGGCTGCAGTGAACCATGATCGCACCACTGCACTCCAGCCTGGGCAACACAGTGAGAGCCTTTCTCAAAACAAAACAAAACAGAACAAAACAAAAACAAAACAAAACAAAAAACAAAGGAACAACAACAACAACAACAAAAACAAAAAAACCCAGAATTTTAAAGTCAACCAGCCATATAACTCTTACTAGTGCTGAGTTGGAGAAAACAGGACACTATCTTTTTTTAAGTGCCAGATATAATCTAAATACAATTGACTGCTCTCTCAATCACAGGCTTTTAGAAATGGAGGGAAATGTATATAGGTCATTCAATCCAACTCTTTATCATCACCATCAGCAACAAGCACTTATTGTATACCCGTTTTGTCCTAAGCTAGGATCACCAAATGGAAGCTATGTAATTTAAGGCCATTTACGTTAAAATGAAGGTAAGTTTTAGAGAAGTTAAGAAGAGATACAGAGTCTTGAGGTTAAAAGAATTAGATAATCTTTGAGATGAACAGGAACTTAGCAAACTTGTTGTCCAAAATCTATTTTTACAGGGAGGAAACTATACCCTGGAGAGGTTACAAATTGTTCAAAGATATAAGTAGTTAACTAGTAGCAAAGCTTAAATTTGAACGCAAATCTCCTGACTGTCATGTCTAAGGTTCCTTCACTACAGCTTGGATTTATTTGTAATTTAAACTATACCCCCTTTTGCTATAAAACCAAAATTATTTTCCACTATAAAGAGATCACACAATTGTCCAATGTCTACTCCGTACTATCCCAATGCTTAAAGAATTTGAAAAATTTAAACTTAAAAGAATTGGAAAAATTTTAAATAGGACTTTTCTATATTTCAACTGATATAATTTTTATTAATATTTTTAAATTGACAAAATTGTATGTATTTATCATATACAACAAGATGTTTTGAAATATACAGCATATACATTGTGAAATGACTAAATCTAGCTAATTAACATGCATTACATGCTATATTTCTTATCTTTGTGGTGAGAACACTTAACATCCACTCCATTAGCATTTTTCAATAATACAATATGTTATTATTAATTATATCACCATGTTGTATAGTATATCTTCTGAACCTACTCCTCCTAACTAAAATTTTGTATCCTTTTACCAATCATTTGCAACAACATGGATGATCCTGCAAGACAGTATGCTAAGTGAAGTAAGCTAGGCACAGAAAGACAAATACTGCATTATCTCACTCACATGTGGAATCTAAAAAACTGACCTCATAGAACTAGAGTAGAATGGTAACCAGACTGTGGTGGTTGGGGGTTGGTGGGAAAGATGTTGCTGGAAATGATATAATTTTTATAATTATTGAACCACTATGCAATTGATTGGCCCCCATATGTATGCACAACTACCAAATATTTCATATCACAATTTTAAAGAAAAATGATCCGTAAGTAATCTTGACTTTCTGGCGTTTCTCAGACTATTTTTTTTCCATGTCAATAACCAGATTGGAATGGGTTAGCCTCTAGAGTGTAGGAGATAAAGTAGTGATGCTATTCCATATCATGATTCCCATAGGATCCAATGTCAAGAAGCCAACAGCTCCAATTCCAGCTTTATCAGTGATTTGTTGTAGACTTCAGTAACCCTTAATACTAAGGTTTCCAGTTCTGTTCATTAAAAAACCCTCACAAATTGATGAAATTGTCCAGGAATAAAAAACAACATTTAGCATCAACTGTTAATTTTGTGCTAGGTTTATGCAGGCCTAGAATTGTTCAAATGACCATGCATGCTCAGATTACTTTAATAATCAGAAGGATAAAATAAACTCCTGACAAAATTTTCTCAACCTTTGAAGAATGTGATGTTAGCAGAGTAATTTTTTACTTTGCACAACTTCAGGTTCATATTACAAGTTATCAGATAAAATTTTATGGAATTCTTAAGAGATCTCTATGATTTATATTTCTGAAGTAAAATACTTAGCTCCACTATATTTTGCATATGACAGAATAAGAACTAAGATAAAAATTAAGTATGTCTGTATATGTTTCAAATTAAACATGAAGAATTTGGCTTGAAGTTAAATTTCTTTATGCGGACAGTCATTTAAGTTTGTATTTCCATATTTATAAGGACTCAAAATATTTTAACTAAGTGTACAACGAAAATGGTATTAGCTTACCTATTTTTACAGTATACTCACATTTTTACATCTTTCTCAAAGTTTATTATAACTTGCCTTTGCAACATAAAGTAGCAGTCAAATTCCCAGATTTTACATGCATGAAATGAGATAAATGAAATGTAGTAGAATATGTCATTATATCAACCCTGGGCTTCCTTGTGGTCATCAGACAGCGTTTTATCAACTCACAGTTCACTCCTTATCTTTACCTACCCACTTAAAAGGCAGTTTTGAGACGAGTGAGGCAACAGCACTCCAACCCTTGTCTCAATGGTGAAGCATAAAGTCAAAGGTCTAACACAGTATTATTTCGTACTATTAAGGCAACTGTTTAAACTTTCGGCAATTTTGTGCATAGCAACAGGAAAAACGTGTTCATAAGGCAGAAATAAAATTAAATGTATAAGTACTTTTTCATCTTCTCTTTATTTTATTATTCTTATTTTTAAATGCATCTCATTAGCAAAAATACTTAGAATGGAGATATTTTAGTAAAGGATAACTTCATTAAAATTATTACAAAAGATTTTGACATAGCGTATGAATAACATAGCAGTTTGAGGAGTTTCTCCTGATTAATAATTTTGAGTCTACTTCCTCTTTAAGAACAAAAGAATAATTGATAATATTCCTTCATCTTAATTCCTCCTACTCAATAGAGGATAGGAGAAGAGCTTCCTCTGCCTCCTAACTTGCATTCCTCTTTTTACCCGAGCTCAGATCAGAGGAAAAGAACAAGGAAGCAAGCAGGATACATTCTGGGATGCGAAGAATGCTGTTCTTTACATGTTTGTAAGACAGTTCAATTTACAATGGGGTAAAGAAGAATGAGACATTTCTTTGATTCTATTGTCACTTAACCACATATCACATTTTTCCAAAGAAAAATGAAATATAGAAAGAGAATAAATATAATAACTTTCCTTATCTTAAAAATCCTCAAGCAAGAACCAAAGTAATAATAGGCAGCACTTTCATTAGCTCCATTTCCCAAATATGTAGGTCTTTACATTCCTGTTATTTTAATTAAAAGAAGAAATGTCAGATTATTTTGTTCAACCAGGTAAATCACCTTTGGATATACGCCCTTTTAAGTGAAAAGAAATAACTAATTTTTTTTTTTTTTTTTTAACTAACTCTCTGGGATCTGAAGTTCCCTTAAACCTTTAATTATATCCGTGGGTAAAGGGAAGGAAACATCCTGCAAACAATCACATTCTTCTCTCAATAAACCAAAAGTCAAGGCTATCATCACAATAAATGCTGGATGCAAATTCCATTGCATCATTTAGCTAATTCCTCTCTGACCTTACAGCCATTCCAAAGGAAAAAGGAGGTCTGGTTTCTCATAAGTACTACAGAGGTAAAGAGAGCAGAGAGGTCAGGAAAAAATTGACTTAATTTCACTTATCTTGAAAATTACAAGAAATCAGTGATTTAATGTCGATTTCACCATCTGTATGAGGGAGAGAGGTGGATTCAATCTTTAAATTCCTTACTGCTCTGAAGCTGTGTGAATCTGTGAAGTATTAGAAGCCAAGTCCCTTTGTTCTCCTTCCTTGATCACTAGCAATCACCAACCCTAGTTTTGAAACAAGGTAATGGATTCATTGGTATTGGCCGTGTGGCCAAGCCTATAACAGCACACAATAGCTCAAATGAAAATTATATACCACTCCGTTGTTCCAGTAAGAAATTCAAAATCACTAGTAGACCGTATTCAAGCCCCAACACTCTAATACTGTAATGAAGTTGGCCTAGACACCAAGAATAGATAAAGAGCAGCAGAATGAGTCATTGTCCAGACTGATTTCTCATCTTTCACACTGGCCATGTCCCATTATATGCACATGACTGTCCCGGAGGAAATCAAGGGGTTCACACAGCTCATACAGGACCTAAATAAGGACCTAATAAGTTCAGCTCATACAGGAACTAAAGTTCTATTTGTCTTTCTCTCCTTTAGGTGTGAAGTAAATTCACTCAGAACATAAAGTAGTACTCAGAAAGTAACATATATATACACATATATATATGTTTCTCTACATAGATCTATATACATGTTTCTCTGTATATATAGATATATATCTATAGATCTCTCTCTATATATAGATATATATATAGATCTCTCTGTGTGTGTGTGTGTATAAAGAGAATTTGAACATCCAGTGAAACTAAGTGTCCAAAGGGAAATTTCCAGGGATATCTTAACATATTTCAGGCCCAATGCTTCAGTAGGTAATACCTTAGACACACAAACTTAAATACAGTGATCCATTAGGAAATGACTCTATTTTTAAATTTTTGAGCCTTTGACTCATGCCATTTTCTCAGTCTACAATACCTTGCTTCTCCTTCTCCATCTCTGAAAATTGCAGCATCTTTAATTAAAAACAAAACAAGCCTTCTCATCCCCCTAGGGGAACCTGATTAACCAATCCATTGCTTCATCTTCTGCCCTCCCACAGGCCTTTACTTGTGCCTCCATTGGAGCACACATTTTACTATGTTTGCATTCTCTTTCATTGCCATGACTTTCTATTTTCAACAGTAGGTTTATTAAGGATAGGGCTCTGCCTTACTCAGTGGCAGCTATCCTCACAGTATCCAGTATGGCCCTTTATAGACCATGGCCGTTGGATGATTGCAGGGTATTTACCTGGGGGCCCTCCTAAAATGAAATCTTTGGTGTGTGATTGTCTTTTCATTTGCAACTTGACTTCTGACTTTTGGCGAAAGGGAGATTATATTCAATAAACTGACGGATGTTAACATAGGTGTGAAATTTTAAGTCAATCCCTATTTTCATGTGATTAACATAATAAAAACTTTGCGAAATCACAACTTTGAGATTTTTTTCTTTCAACTGGAGAGAGTTCTTTGGGTTGCAAAACAGCAATTCTCGAAAGAATATGGAGCTATACTCAAAGAGGAGTTGGTAGTAGCCACACACACAAGGATGCATATCAGTGGTATATAAAAATCTGATTCTAGAAGCACATCTGCAATCACTATTAACCAGAACCACATGACTACTGTATGTCCTGGAGCATCCAGGATGATTTCATACTCTAATGCAAAGATTAGAGGCCTTGAAGAGCCACAGTTTGCATACCACTCTGCTGTAAATTTCTTTTCATTTCATTGTGCTAAATACATATAGAAATACACATAGAAATACACAATTCAACCAGGCGTCAGGTTTAACCATGAGCATTAATGTTAAAATTACAGGAATTATTACTGACTAAACAGGACATTACATAAATATGGCCTGGGATTGGTAACAAGACCTAACTATAAAATATTCATTTGGAAAGGGGGAAAAGGCCATACAATGAAAGAAAGACAAAGACTCTCTTAATATATAAATGATAAAACAGGTATCCTAATTTATTCAGGCCATTATTTAATCAAACCCACACAGGGCACTTTGAAGTGACAGATGCTGAGAGCCTCATTTTATGCTATCCATATTAGAGGGAAAATAAAAGGATGTCATTCTAGTACTTTCAGAAATAAATGCCTTTGGTTAGAATCTAAGGCAGCAGCCCCTTATAGCAAATATCGAACTATCATGGGTAATGTTATGGTGAATCTTTAGCACACTTATTAAAATGCATTGGATTAAAACAAAATTGATTTGCTCACTGCCTATCTTTCTTCTAGATGTGGAACTCCAATTAAAATCAATAGGTTTGAAGCTTGTAAGCACAGCACTAAATTATTAACACCATGAGTTCTTTTAGAAAATTAACACTGATTGAAAAAGTGGAATTTTACATAGACTTACCTTTTCATTCTTAATGAGAAAGTGGCTGCAGAATAATTTCCCTCCAACATTTTCCTCCTTAATCAAATCTATATTCTGAACGAATTTAATCAAATAGTATTTATTAAGAGTTACCCAATGGAATCATAGGACTAGGGAAAATTATCTCTTGGGTTCTGCTGGCTTTAACATTTTATGATCAAAAGAAAATGATATTGATGGCATGATGGCATCAATAGCAAATGATTTTAATCTTGGCAAAAAGAGAGGAAGTTATTCAACAAAAGAATGGTCTCTAGTCTTTCAATAACCACCTTTTCATTTTCCCAAAGTGAAAAATATCATCAAAGTCTGTGTTTATGTGTGTGTATATGTGTGCAGGGCTAAACAAATGTTTATTGTTAGTTTTTATTACTCTAATTCTTTAAAAGATTTGGAACAATGCATTAATAAATAAGAATACACTTAAAAACCAAGTAAAATGGTATATGTGTGTGTATGTGTGAAATAGTTGTACCTGAAAGCCTAAGAAGAACTACTACAAATGAACAGAAAAGCTCCGTACTATGCACCATGATACAGTCAATATATATGAGACAGTAGCTTGCATTAACAATACAGGGCTGAGATTTCAGCAGTCTCACTGACAATTTTATTATTGCTGTTCCCTTTCCTTTGCATGGGGAATACCACTCATTTTGGGGAAAAAGCACTAAATATTGTCATATTTTCACTTTCCCAAATAATTCCAGTTCAGAAGACTCTTCTACTTTTTGTTGTGAGTTAATCTCCTCTTGAAGGTCCCCACATTTTCTTTAAGATTTCTGAAACCTATCTCCATCCTACCCCATTGTTCCCATTGTCAATAGCACTTGTAAATATCTTAATCCCAATCTCTAGAGGTATAAATTCACCCATTTTTACACCCATTGATCTGTGCTGACATTGCTGAAATTACCAAAGCACAAATTAAATGTTTGACAAATCAAATGTTCAAATAGAGGAGAAAATGCTACTGAAATTATGAGATATCTACTGAGTTGAATCTTTTAACAAATATCATTTCAAACATGAAGCTATTTCCATGTTCTCAACACAAATATGACTAAGTTAATTTTTGCTAATATAAATACAAAGCATTATATTAGTTGATATTTATAGTCCTTGTCTATTTAGAAATCAATTTAACAAAACTGTAATTCTCCAATTGTGATAATCAACATCTAGTACTAAATCTAAACACATGTACAAAAGTTGATCTTTTTCCTTCAGAAAAAAAATGCTATATAGTCTGTTTAAGAACGTTAAAAAGCAGTAAGACCAGAAGTGACCCTTATAAAATACTTGGCTTTTAAAAAAGTTTTATAATGAGTGATTTCTAGCTGGGGGTGCAGTGGGGAGAGCAATGACAAATAAGTAAACTCAGGATGGAGATAAATGACAAAGTTCCTTAATAAGTTCTTAAATTGCTATAGCCAAAATCAGCTTGATGAGCAATTCTAAGTAATTAAAATCATTTGAACACTGTCTACCCAAAAAGATCAGTGATCTACAACTTGAGCTGGTGAGCTGGTTTGTACCCTATCATTTTACAATCCTAACCAGAGAGAAAGTACTATTCATCAAACAAATCCTCACTGCCTTCACCAAAAGGACTTATAAAACATTTTGGAAAATGAAACCTTAGAATTCCTTTTGTTCTTTCTTGCCTTGGCTAATTTCATTTCTCCCCTTTCTTTCCCTTATTTACACCCAGTCTGAAAGCCAGCCCAGCTATCTAGTACTGCCTTTCCTGACCACCTCAGCAAGCCTGGCTTGACTCATCTTTCCTCGGAATTTCTGGTCAGGCTAGTAGGGAGCCGCTGAAAGCTTTCAGCAAATGAGTGAAAAAATAAAGGTTGTGTTTTAGGTAACTGCATCATGTCTACACGCAGCCTGGAGTCTACTTAATGACAAAAGAATGGTGTGACAAAAGAAGAGATGATGTCTGATATTTTGCAGGAAAAAACACTGATAGAATTTCATGATTAACTGAATACGGAGATAAAGGAAATCAGCAGCAAATTACAAATAAGTGCTGATGGTCATTTTCTTTCCTTTGTTAATTCTGTGACATACCAATACGTGTTTTATGGTGGATGGTACCTCCCCCACTAAATCAAGTAGTCAAGTGGCATTGGAAAAGCCTGATTACTTCATATGCTATGATCTAATAATTTTATGCATTTTTGATTAAGTATTATCCTCCTTACTTCAGACAAGGTACCTGAGATGTTAATTGTAGGGTGAAGACACTTACTCAGTACAAGGAGGAAACAAATGTGATTATATCTGACACTTAACACTCCCTATTCACTTTCCTTCTCTAATAGATGTGGCCATCTAATTTTAAATACTGAGAAAAGCAATTAAGCTTCTACCCTGTCCTCCTTTATATTACTTTATAAAATTATCCCACTTTTATTTTCTTTCTCTAGAAACTGAGAAAAATATTTAAATGTATCTGCATGCAAACATATAAATGTAATTTATCATTCATTGTCATTACCAGTACAACATTCTATGTAATTCCATGGTTAAAGTGTATCTCTAAAAAGCAAACAGAAACATATCTGCCTATTTACTCTGATCTGAGGTCTTTCCTTGAATTAAGCATCACAATAATGGAAGCAATAGGCAAGTCAGTTACCTTAGTAAAGTGAAAATCTTCTCTATTGTCATGCTATATCCACAACCTCAGTGAAAGTACTATAAAATGCTTCCTTTCTTTAGATCAGCAATTCTCAGTCTTAATGCCCCAAGGCAGGGATCGGCAAACCTTTCCTGTAAAGGGCCGGATACTAAATATTTCAAGCTTTGTGGGTCAGGTACACTTTACAGTCTCTGAGTCTCTGTCACATCTTTTTAAAATAACCGTTTTAAAATATAAAAAATATTTTTAGCTTGCAGGCCTCACATGACTAGGTCACAGACAGTATTTGGCCCTTAGATATAGTTTGACCACTGCTACCCTAAAGAATTCTTGTATGTAAAAAATTAACTGCTCTATGGTGCATCTAGAATTGGGCTTCCTTATATGTCCTTCTTGAGAGAATTGAGAAGACAGTAACTAAAATCATTTTCTGTTTTATGGTTCAGATGAGGAATTCTGGTTGAGAAAGACTGCATTCAATTAACAAAGCTCCAAAAGCACTACTGGAAGATGGTAGATGATCATTATTTTCCAGAAATACAGGGAATCAAAATATTTGTCAGGGAGAACCTAACAATCCAAAATTTCAAAGAACTTTCCTTTTGTCCAAAGCATAAGCCAAACATTATAGCCTTTCTACCTCTTAGCAGAAAATTCATTACACACAGTAAAAGCATAATTACACATTCACTGCTTCAGTTAAAAATTATTTACATCAAATTCAAAATTTGCCTGGAATGAGTACCTGATCCCTTCAATATATAAAATGTTGTGTGTACCCTGTCTTTTACAAATAATAACCTACTCCCAACTCCTGAGTAGAATCTCCAAAACTCAGTTTTAGAGCTTAAGGATTACCTATGCAATCCCTTTACTTTACATTTGCAGAGAGGCACACAGGCAATTTCACAGTATAGTGGAACAGCATACACTACATTCTTCATTCATTCTAGTAGGAGGAAATGATTTAGTGTCCTATCAGGGAAAAAAAAATAAAGAATCAAGCTCTGGAGCCACTTGGCCATATTAAATAAAAAGTGTTCTTTCACAATTAACAGATAATCTTTTCAGGTAAAGAAATTTTTTTTAAATATCTAAAATGTGCTTTATCTTTCAACCGAGATCACACCTATACTATAATTTCATGATGCACTACCATCAAAAATACACCCCAGAGTAATCAAATTAAAACACTTCTAGTTACATAGATTGACCCAGAATCCAGGCATGTGGGTGGACAAAGGGAGAGAACTGTCTCTATCTTGGAATAGGATAGAGAAAACAGTGTTTTTGTTTGTTTGTTTTAAGCATAAAGACATTTATACCTTTTAAACTACTGTAAAGTTAAAAGTTAATAATGTAAACAATACAGTATGTAGTATCTGCAAATATTCCTAGAAAAAAGTAATTGGACTACTACTATTTAGAACTCTTAGCCAAAACATAAATCAAGTGGTGCTAAAAAGTCATTAGGCAAACTTATTTTAGAGTATATATGAGATGCTACTCAGCCTTGAAATGCTCCACAGAACTGTTTTAATCATTCCCCAAGGGAGACGTTTAATGCCAGAACTTACTGGAAAAATAACAATGATATTAAGTCCAGTCATTTTAAAATGAGCCTCCTCTTTAGCCCCCCGCTCCCCACAAAATAGCAGTTCAAATTAGCCAAGTAAAATCAAGTGAGAGATATTCTGGCATCTTTCTTTATTAATGAAAAGTATTCATTTTGGCTACCAAGGGAAAAAAAAAAGGCCACCCAAAATGACTCCAAGTGTCTAGAAACAATTTATTGGTCCAATACACATGCTACCAAAATTGCACATCTTAAATAGAAAAGCAACTGTAATCACCATTCCCATTATGTTAGATCTTTTCCCTGATCTTGCACAAGCTTTCTACCAACCAAAAAGGCTCTTTAGACATTTTCTTGCCATAACAAATTAATTATGTAATGTCACTTTTATCACAAAAGTCACACACAACAAGAAAAAACGAATTACTATTACCTCCCCAATTTCCTTTTCTGTTAGCTTTTTCTCATCTCTGCAGAAAGTAGAGAAATTTCCCATTCTAAAAAAATACAGAAAGAATTCTCAATCTTTAAAGCAAAGGATTACTTTTCCCCTTCCTTGGAAATACTGTTTTTCTGTTCTTCCAGAGTCCAACACCTTTTCCCTCACCTACATTTTCTGTTTGCTCATGAGGCAGCAGTAATCCTCTGTTATTATGAAATTCTACCTTCCCTAAGCAGGGTTTACACCGCAGCCTCCAAAAACGATGCCTGAACCTCAGCAGATAGAAGATCCATAGCAACGGCTGTAATAGTTTTTTTTCACTTGCTATTACCAGAAATCACAGTCCAAAAAGACGACCATGGAGGTGTCACCTATGCTAAAACCTCGAAATTGATTCATTATTTAACTAGCTGAATCCCACGTTTTCATTTTATGTGCCCTTTGAGAAGCCTGTGACAGAGTAAAAAAGATCTTTCAGTGACAGTCACCATTTTTCATGAAGAGATAAATAGTTAAAAAAAAAAAAAAAAAAAAAACAAAAGAACGCAGCTCTCCGGGTACAAGATTTTGTTTGTCACAGAAACAGAATTCAATGCCTAGTCCCTTCCATTCTCTATCCCTTAGAATCTATAGTGTTAAGTACTTATAACAATTTGAGCTTCAAAATAAGAGCTTAGACAATGATGATAAGTTTCTGTGCAGTAGAAGTCATTCGTTTACTGTCCACATATCTCTGATTTTACTAACAAGTAAACAAATATATATCAAAACAGTTCCTTTAATGCAATGATTCTCTGCAAAATTATTCTACAGGAAAAATTAAGCAAAGAATTGAAAATCTTGATAAATATAATCCTAGATAATGTTCAATTCAATCCTAATTCACTAAAACTGCTTAACATTGGTATTGAATTTCATTAAAAACCATTTCCCATGATCTGTACTCTGTATGTTATAGACTGCTGTGAGTTCAATTTCTTCAGGAATACTAAGAGTTTAAATATCAAAGGTAGAAAGAACTAGCCACGATAAACATGCAACATGTGCTACAATAAAAGTGCGTCATGTGTAAAATACTGACAATGCTATTATATATTTAGACATAGGTACATACTCACATGTTTTTACCTTCCAGTAAATGAGGCTTTAAATGAGGTAAAGAATTCTATGTATTTTCCATATATTTTCATATAATAAAAATATTTAGCAAGTCCATGGACACCACAATTTTTACTGAATACATATTTTTACATAAATTACATTGATTTCCTTTAATTTGCAGACCTTCTTAAATGACATTTTCAAATGATATTTTTCTGCTTCTTGAACTTAGTGACCATCCTGTTATTCATTTTTATTTTGACAATGAATTTTTCTACTTTTAAAACATAGTTGTATCTACTATTAGTATAGTTTATTAAAAACTCTGTAGGCAAATATTGAGCCTTATTTTTAAAAAATAGATTAAAAGTATTTTCAAATGTAAAATATACTTCATGTGCAATACACATTGAGGGTGCATATATACATTCATTCATCTATCCATTTATCTATCAGTATCCCCAACAAATCTTCACAATAAAGTGTGAGGTATAAGGTAAACATATCAGCATTTTTACATCCAAATAAATTTAACTCCCTGAAGAGGAAGCAAGTCACTTAGGGATTCTAGTGATAATTAAATACAGCTTAAATTATTATTATTATTTTGAGATAGCGTCTCACCCTGTAGCCCAGACTTGAGTGCAGTGGTGTGATCTCAGTTCACTGCAACCTCCGCCTCCCAAGTTCAAGTGATTCTCCCCCCTCAGCCTCATGAGTAGCTGGGATTATAGGCATGCGCCACCACACCCAGCTAATTTTTGTATTTTGAGTAGAGGCAGGGTTTCACCATGTTGGCCAGACTGGTCTCAAGCTCCTGACCTCAGTGATCCATCCACCTTGGCCTCCCAAAATGCTGGGATTACAGGCATGAGCCACGGAGCCCAGCCAAACTTTTTTAAGAGAATATTTCTTCACATGCTTTTGCACATCCTCATTGGTAGCAAATCTTTGATTCTGAAGGATGGATTCATTTTTGTTGGTTGTGTGTTCATTTTAGAAATTGAAAAGTGATTTAGGTCCAAAGTTGGTGAATGAGGTGGGTAAATCAAGTTTGCTCACACTGTTTGGTGTTGCCCTACTTGCTTCTCTTATTTTCAGTTCTAATCCTTTGTTTGAACTAAACTCAGAGTTTTCCTATGGGTACCTGTTGGCAAAAGATAATATATGAATCTGACAGGTATCGAGAATATTTCAGAGAGCAGAAAGGCCATTTAGGAAGTGGTTTGATATTTCTTTAATGATTCAGAAGTGACTTCCTCTCCCTTCCAGGAATTTACATATATAAATACAAATCGGCTTTGAAATGTCAGGATTGTGAATGTGTGTGTGTGTGTGTGTGTGTGTATATATATATATGTGTGTATATATATATATGTGTATGTGTGTGTGTGTATATATATATATGCAGCCAGAGCTACTAAGTCTGTTTTTTTGTGTTTTTTTGTTTTGTTTTTTTTTTTGAGGGGGGATATAATAATGTCTAAAAATGTCTACCTGTGGGGGAAATATTGCTACTTACTGGAATTTAAGATACTGCCACTTATATTACTTTAGCCAAGTTGCATTTTAGCAACTATAAGCATAAACAGATTTCATGTTCTTAATAAGGGTCTGCATTTGAAGATAAAAGCATTAATGAACTGTTTACTACAGTAAATACCTAACCATACTGAGCATGGTAACATCATTCCACAGAAAGGTTCTATTTGTAAGAATTTGTCATCTAAGGGGCTTATCCAGACCAAAACAATAAAAATAAATATAACAAAATAAACAATAAAATTAATATTGTAAAATTTATTATAATAAAATTATATAACAATAATAAAATTAAATCAATCAATAAAAACTGAAGTAGGCTACTTAACAGCACACACGGGCCAATGGTAACTATATAATGATGAGGATGGGTGTTTGCTAAGTCACAAACCTGCCTAGATTAAGGAAAACAGAAGTCATGGGTGACCATGAGATTTTGGAAGCTGTAGAACTTAACACAAAGTTGAGTTCGGCTTCTTGGAAAGATAACTGGAAATCTTGTTGTTTTCATCTCTCACAATTTCATCTACTATCTTTACATAAGATTCACCAATCTCCATCTCCTCTCTTCAACAAACGTGTTACTGATTGCCTCTGCTTGGATGTGTGACCAGCACTTCAAATTCAACATTCCCAAAACTGTACCAATTTTCTTCCAAACTCAGCCTTATCTCTGACTCTACTCTCTCATCATGTTTCCTCCCTTCTCACATTTAAGGGGTCGCCAATGTCTGTTAAAGTTATCCTTGAGTGGTGCTCAAAGTGCTCCCCAAATTGGCAGAGCAGCTGAGAACTCATGAGAAATGCAAATTCACAGGCTTCACCTCAGATATATTCCATCAGAAACTCTGGGGCTAGGGTATAGTAGTCTGTGTTTTCACAAGCCTTCCAGGTGCTTCCCATACATGCTCCAGTTTAACCATCACTGCCCTAGATTAAACCCTTATCAATTAAGCCTTCCCTTATCTCCAGCCTACCCTGTTAGGTTTCCAACAGCCTAATGCAATCTTCCAAAACAAACAACGTTATTCCATCATTTCACTATATTGCTAAAAAATAAAAAAATAAAAACCCAAAACTCCTTGTTATGGACTGAGTGAAGAATAAATGTATCAATCTGGCATTCAAGGCCTTTTACAGTGTAGCCCTAACACAATTCATACCAACAGGTACCTACCTCAAATCTCTCTTATACAAGGAGCCTGTGTGTGTCCCCTTGGGCCTTTTCCCCTGCTTGCCTCCTACTCTCTTTTAAAGGTCTGTTGAAGGCCATCCTGCCGAGAAGCGATGTAGTGGAGTAGCAAAACACGAATGCCTAGCAGAAAGGTATTCTATAATGGATAGTTTCCTTTCTTACTCCAGGCTTCCTTGGGATGGATGCTTCTACATCAGATTCTATCTTATTTGGGATTCATTACTACTGTTCTGCATTGTTAGATTTCTAAATGTGTAGGTGTCTAGTCACTCTGGTTAGAGTATAAACTTCTTGAACTCAAGAACTCTCTAATACTTTTTGTATTTCAAAGATAGGCAGCAAGCACTCTGTCCTACCCAAAGTAGGCCTTCCAAACTTTGCTGCTAATAATTTTCTGGCTTAAATCAAACCTCGTAGATTCTGTGTGTAAAAATATAAAACCTGGGTCACCACTGTCCAAGCTGGTAAAGTCCAATATATTACCATTTACTGACAAGCACTTAAGAAAGCTCACCGCTAAGTTCAAACAAAAGATTTGAACTAAAACTAGAGACTCAAACAGGATCCTAATTAATGAGTTTGCCAAGTGTTCTTCCTGTGGGGCCAGTAGCACTTAAAAAGCATACATTTGAAATATGCGTATTTCCCTAAGGCTGTCAGATACATTGACTTTAGTCTCTTTAACCACAACAGGTCAAAGTTCTATTTTCTGTCACCATACTTTTAGTAGCATGTGTGCGTACTTTGCTGATTGGTTTCATTTGTGCTTCTGCTTAAAGTTAAGGCAGGCAGCAGGAAATTGAGATCAGGGAGTTTAGAAACTTTCCCAGCTCTAGTGGGCAGCGATAATGATGAGCCAGAGGCTTTGGGAAGAAATTCTGACTTTATGGTTTCTACTGGCTCAGCTCCCCTAAATTGTCTTGCATTAATAACAGCTTATGCTCCACCTGATTATCTATATTGCCCATCCCTCCCCTACCACCCACTGCTCTGTTATTCATACTATAGTGCATCAAGCAGTCAAACCTAGCTTAATATAACATACTGTAAAGTGATATGTCCCAAAGCCAATGGTTTAGTGGAAAGCTGAGGGTGGGAAGAAGGGTTAAAAAGGGACTAACGGAGCAACTCAAAAATGCATTTTCAAAGAAAAATCTGGATGCTTCTAGATGTTCTTAAATTATTTCCTCCACCTGCCAAAAATTCACTCCTAGGATTGTGTTACCAGGCACGATTGAAACCTGGTAGAGTAATTCACTAGCATGCTTAGAAATTTCCTAACACATCTAGTGTAGTATGGATTTCAAATTCAGTAAAACTTCACTAAGTTGATACTGGGAAGCTTTTTCTATAATTCAAAGCAACTGTTAATTCTTTGGTTAGACACCCTATTGTTCCATAATAAACAAATTGAAAAAAATCCATTGATGGTTGATTTGAACTCAACGCATTTCAGTCCTTTGTATTTTAAGTTAATAAGGTTGTACTTGTATAGATTTCTTTCCCCCACTTTTTCTTTAAGAGGTAATAGAAGGAGAGGGAAAAATTTAAAACACTGTTGATAATACATAATCTCTGTTACAAGGATCACAAAGAAAGGCTGAAAACTTTTTCTGTAAACATTTTTCATGAGAAAAATGCAAAAACACAATGGCTTCGATTTCCTCAATGGCACATTTTTTAAGATGCTTGACCAAAAAAAGAGAAAGTGAACATATAAAAAAGATAATTAGACTATTTTCACCTGTTTCATCTAAGCGATCTACAATTTTGTTTACTTTGGGGCTCAGGAAGTATGAAACACAGTTTTGTTCTAATTTTGCCAGACTATCCAAAGCTAAGACATACCAGTGGTTAATCTGATAT
This sequence comes from Mandrillus leucophaeus, assembly GCF_000951045.1. Lineage (NCBI taxonomy): Eukaryota > Metazoa > Chordata > Mammalia > Primates > Cercopithecidae > Mandrillus > Mandrillus leucophaeus. The sequence goes on from NW_012103576.1 coordinate 1,280,904, forward strand.
TTTGAGACACAAATCATTCTCATCCACGATGCTATGAAAAATGGAGGAAAAGAAAGGCCAGCAGGCTGCTGTCAGGGGAAGGCTGGAACAAGTCCAGAACAGCCTGAGGGGGAGTTTTTAGGTGCATCCTGTACCTCTATCCCCAGCAAGGTATATGCTAGTGAGGGGTGGTGGGGAGAGGCAGGCAGGAATGGAGGACGGTATATGTTCCATATATAGGTCTTCCGGTTTCTCTGAATGTTCAGATAGGTGATTTTCCTAAATCATATGTGGTTTTAGGGAGGGACAACAAAGAGGATCATGGGTAGAGTTGGCTGTCAATGTGCCCTTAGTTTTATGTTTAAATCCAAATTTGAAGGCATTTTCCTACAGAATCACTCTATGTTATAGGAGTATTAAGAGAAATTAGTTAATATCTTCAATAAATATTTGATTTCTACAAACATTAATTCAAAGATGTGGTTCCTGTCATCTAACATTTTAGTCTAAAATGGCGGATGACCAAGTGAGAAATGCACAGAAGATAGGGTTAAGAATGGATAAAGAAAATGTGGTATGTATACACAAGAGAGTACTATTCAGCTGTAAAAAGAGGATGAGATCCTGTTATTCACAGCAAGATAGACGGAACTGGAGAGGACATTATGTTAAGCCAGGCACAGAAAGACAAACACTGCACGTTCTCACTCATATGAGAAAATAGATAGTAGAATTGTATTAGAGGCTGAGAAGGGAAGCAGGAGGGGAAGATGTGGACAGATTGGTGAACTGACACAAAATTACAGCTAGATAGGAGTAAATTCTGTTCTGCAGTACTGTAGGGCGAATATGGTTAACCATAATTTATTGTATATTTTCAGAAAGCTAGAAGGGAGGATTTGGAATGTTCACACCATAAAAAAATGATAAATATCTGAGGTGATAGATATGCTAATTGCCCTGATTTGATCATTACACATCATATACATGTATTGAAATATTACTCTCGGTTGGGCACGATGGCTCACACCTGTACTCCAGCACTTTGGGAGGCCAAGCATGGTGGATCGCTTGGGCCCAGGAGTTCAAGACCAGCCTAGGCAACATGGTGAAACCCCATATTTACAAAAAATACAAAAATTAGCCAGGCACGGTGGCGACTGCCCATAGTCCCAGCTACTTAGGAGGATGAGGTGGGAGGATCACCTGAGCCTGGGAGGTTGAGGCTGCAGTGAGATGTGATTGTGCCACTGCACTCCAGCCTGGGCGACAGAGTGACACCCTGTCTCACAAAAAAATATATTACTCTGTATCCCATAGATATGTATAATTATTACATGTCAACTAAAATAAAAGGAAAAAAAGAAGTGGTCAAAATTTTAGTTCTGTGTATTTAGTTGATTTTTTTAAAAAAATGAGTTACATTCTGCCATTCCTTCAGAGACATTGTTTTACATGTGCCTGTGGTAGAAATTCTTTGAGTCTTAGTTATGAGAAATGAAAAGGAGTTTGTTGTACTATAGCTAATAATACTGTTATTTTTTGTTCACCTAACACCATTTTTCTAGCAACAAATAAAACCAGTAAAACCACCACTCTTTTAGAACACAGAACTCAGTCAAAATTGCTATCAAGATGTCTGAAATTCTATTAGATTTCCATTTCTTAAGGTATAATTCCCTGTACAATGTGAATATCCATGGAGAAGTAAAGCACTGAGCCATTAATCAAAAACATCTTAGTATGAGTGAAATTATCAGATTCTTTCTAATGTGACAGTTCAGACAGGAAAGTAAAACAGTTTTTTATTTATGTTTGTTTTTTGGGGAGTGGGAGGGCAGAGGGAAGAAACAAGAGGTAGATAGGTCCAAATCACCAGTGAGAGGACCTTGAAGAGCCATGGGAAAGAACAAGTAGAAGGAAGGAGAAAAGGAGAAGAGATCAGGGGAGACACAAATTTGTCTGAAATCAGCCATGGTTACTGAGAAAGCAATGAAGCTCATTTTTCTCTCAAAGTCTGTGGAAGGCAAGAGAATGAGAGCTTCAGTGTGTGTGAACAGATGATTAGTTACAAGAATATTTTGCTAGACATACTACACATAATACATGAAAATCATTTAAATAGGTATAGAAAGTCTACATTGTACACACATAAATTAGTCTTTAAGGCGTACAAAGTTCAAGCACTGTACAATATTTTTAAAGAAACAGAATTTTAAACAATGAGACACATCCACTCTATAGTACAGTGATTAGCCAAGACTTTTACATATAATTCATACCTAATGGTACAAAGAAAACTGAAATCCATGGTCCCTGATTTCAAGAAATGTACAACCTCATTTGGGAGACAAGTATAACACATATAATTAGAGAAAATCTAAGGCAGTATATACATTAAGGACAAGAGTATCTACTACCGACAAAAGACAGAATAGGTGCTTGGAAACAAGAGATTTCTATAGCCTGGGACATTCAGAGAGAGTTCACGAAGAAGGTAAGATGGAGGACCTTGAAAATCAGGTAGAATTTGGCCAATCATTGATTATTGAACTGTGACTGGCATGGTAGAATTAACGGGATTTCTTGTTGGGAAGTAGTGGGAACTAAGTGTAGATCTACAGAGACGAGCCATATAACAAAAAGTATAGAAAACTGAGCAGAGGGCTTTGGGTCTCACTGGGGTGGTGTGGGGTGGTGATTGGGTTTCAAAAGAAAAATGTGGGTTATCAAGGAGAGAGATGAGATAATGACAGTGTTTTCATGTGATTAGCCAAGCATTGTTTTGCAGGATGAACTGCCCCCATACATCATAACACCTTTTACAAAGGAGCTCCAGCTCCACAGATGATAGTTAATTCATCCTAATAACCTCTCATTGAGGCAAAGGAAATGCAGCTTTTATTATTCCCCACTTTGTAGATGATTTACTCAAGGTCACTGAATAAATGAAAAGCAGAATAAAAAATACAGCATCACAATGTTCAATGGTTCCTAAGTACCAGGTAAATTATATTCTCTCATTTTCTGGGACTCAAGCAAGGGAAGTACATGATGATGGACCTTTGTACTCAAGTGCCATTTCTAAACTCTGATTACTGTTGAAGGCACATGTCCTATCATACCCAATTTCTGTTTATTCTCCCTACAGTCCCTACTCCCCTAGTGTTAAAAGTTCTAACTATCCCCCCCCCGCCCCCCTGCTTCTCTCAGCTAACAGTCTTTGATTATTTTGTTCCAGCTGGTCTTCTGCCATTATTATTAGCATATTCAACACCTCTGCATTAACTACTCAACAACAAGGACAATAATTCGGGTTCACCAATGCAAAGCAATGCTTTCAACCTCAAATTGCGAATCTGATTATCCCCATAGGGAGGTGTAAGGGAGGTATGAACTCCACATACTGGACTCTGGTACCAACCTGAATTCTTTCTCCAATGTAGGTTTCCTGATGACTGTTAAATAAAGAATCCGCGCACCCCACCCCAGTTAACTCTCTAACTTGACACATTTTTTCATCTTTTCATACATCTTAAAGCCATCCTTCCTTTTCTTACAACCTATGTGTCCTGTCTCATGAGGGTCCTCACTTCCACATATTCTTTCTGGCATTATGAACCTCTCCCTCCTTGATGTCTCTAGTCCTTCATTTTCAAGTGATGTGCCCAGCATAGAGTAGATGCTCAGTAAATATCTGATGAATGACTAAAGCTTCAGTTCTACATCTTCAACTACTTATTGGACATATGTACTTTGTCATCCCATTGTTACCACAAAATTCACAAGTCTAGAACAGAAATCCTTAACTTCCTACCAGATCTGGCTCTTCTCCATTACATTCCAATTTCTTTCAGATGTATCATAAGTCTCCCAGTTCCCTCATATTCAACACCACAAAGTCTTTAACTTTTCCTTCTGAAACTAGCTAATTATTAAGCCTGGTAATTAATTTTTCTTCATAGTACTAAACATATGGAAGGGAACCTGCCCATGGAAGGCCCATTGCATCTGTATAACTATGATTGACCCATGGAAATAGCCTCTGTAGCCAGGCGCAGTAGCTCACGCCTGTAATCCTAGCACTTTGGGAGGCCAATGTGGAGGGATTGCTTGAGTCCAGGAGTTGGAGACCAGCCTGGACAACCGCTAAACATTGTCTCCACAAAAAAAAAAAAAAAAACATAAAAATTAGCCGGGCATGGTGGCATGCACCTGTAGTTCTAGCTACTCTGGAGGCTGAGATGGGAGGATTGCTTGAATCCAGGAGGTGGCAGCTGCAGTCAGCTGTGATCGTGCCACCGCACTACAGTCTGGGTGACAGAGTGAAACCCTGTCTCAAAAAAAAAAAAAAAAGTTAAAAAAGAAGAAATAGCCTCTGTAGATCAAATTCCCTTACATCTCTCAATCCTCCAGTTGATTCATTCATCCAATTTTGAGATTTCCCTTCCGATATATAACTTGGTACATTGAGTCTCCCTTACTCAGAACTGTTTAATGGCCAGTTCAAAGGCCAAAATCCTTCCCTGGCATTTAAGGACAATCATGATCTGTACTCAATCCAGTTTTCTGATATTATAGTGCATCATTTTTCTAGAGGAATTCTCTATGACAGCCCAAATGACTTTATCCTGTTCTCAAAGATTGTGTGTGTATGTGTGTGTGTGCATGCGCTCACAAATGCAGTGCACCCTTCCTTATCTGTATTGTATACATATGCTCCTTGACTTAAAATGTGGTTATGTCCCAATAAATCTATCATAAGTTGAAAATATTGTAAGTTGAAAAGGCATTTAATACAGTACACCTAATCTACCAAACATCATAGCTTAGCCTACCTTAAATGTGTCCACAACATTTACAGTAACCTACAGTTAAGCAAAATCATCTAACACAAAGCTTATTTATAACAAAGTGTTGACTATCTCATGTTATTTACTGAATACTGTATGGAAAGTGAAAAACAGAATGGTTGTGTGAGTACCATTGTCAAGTCGAAAAATCCTAGTCTGTCTACCTCTGCTGGGGATTTTTCCTTGCTTGGAAATGCCCTGCCCGGTGTCCATCCTAACAAGACTTTGGGGTCAGCTTACTTTTTGGAAGCCTTCAATGCTTCCAGTCTGACACTTCTATTATACTTACAGTGAATTCACAGATTTTGCATTATTTGATATTTCATGTGCTAGTTTTAACAACTCAACAAGATTTTAAGATCTTTAAGGGCAGAACATGTAATATATATTACTATGCTTCCCAGAACCCAGTGATTATGTTCACCAACATTGGGCAATGTTTCCCACCACTTAGATAAGAGTCTTCAATAAAGTGTTCATTAATCGTTAAACTTCATTTCTGCTTCTCATCTCAAATGACAACTAGATTTAAACTGTACCACCTGGGTCATATTTAAAGATACATGAAGGCTAATTTTAAAGTTCGTTAGCAGAAGCTTTAAAAGTTCTTTAACAAGAGGCACAGGATAAAGCATAACATTTAGTACTCTAATTCAACATTTAACTTTATTCTCCCACCTACATCTTACAAAAGATTTAACAATTAACAATATTCTAAATGAAAATTTGTCCTCAAAAATACTATTGTAGGTTCTAAGGGGAAATATCTTAAACTTAAGTATGATTTATAACTGAAAACTTCAAAGAAAACAGGTTTTGAATCATTAGAGAGTAAATATTTGAGTGGAAAGAGATAGGTTTATTGGGTTTTTTTTTAAAGGTGAACTTTAAATAGTTTGAAGAGTTCAGCTACTGCTATGGAAAATTCCTCTAGTTACACACTAAAGAAGTAAGCACAAATTAAGTACAAAAAACTTCATACCCTCAACATTTGGTGTAATATGGCAAAAATATTCATTACTACAATATTAAGAAATATCAACAATATGAGTTTGAGTAACAATTCAAAAGGAAGAATTTGAACTGGACCAAATCCTGGGTTTTCTTTCTTCACTCCAAGTTTCTTTTCTATTTTAAACTAGTGGCAACAGCAATTTCTTTGTTTGAAAGTCAGGAATGCTGGAAGTCTTAAGTGATAGAACAGGTAGCTGAGCTTCTACTTCACATCTCTCCTCAGAGGGAGAAAAAAATTGTGGAGAAAGCAATTTTGTTTTTATTTCTGGAAAAATCATTTTTCCCATCAATCTACATAATTCTTGAAAATAAACTGTTAAAAAGTTATAGGCTGGTCGGCCACCTCACCCTGATTTGTGGAAACACTATACAGTAATTTCAAGAACACATGGCTAACTCAAGTTTTCTAAAGGTCTAAAAGTTGCTCCTGACGCTTTCATAAAACTCTAGGAGAATTTTACAAGCTCACAATAGATTTCTGCATCTCATCTGCAATATTTTGCTACATAACAATAATAAAAATAGTCTAGGTTCAAGAGTCACACTGCATGCTATCAAATTTATTATTAAGGTATTGTACAATTTCAACTATGGAAAAAATTGTGTGCTGCACAAAGTGCTTAAGAACTATATTAGAAAGAAAATGGAAATAAGAAGTTAAGAATTTACCATTTCATTAAGATGAAGAGAATGACCAAAAAAAAAAAAAAAAGATTCCTCTCTTCTTTGCTAACATTGAGATGTTTGCCCTACTCAAATTAGGTGGGACAAAGTAATCACAACTCAGAGGGCATAGAGTGAAAGGCAGAATTTGTAATTTAAAGTATGTGATTCACATTCGAATCCACATTAATTAAGATTTAAAAATTCAGGAGATAGGCAACTCAGATAATTAAACAAAGCAGGGAGCAATCAGAAATACTGAACAGCAAGCAGTTCCTAAACCACATAAATTCAATAAAGTCAAGACAAAATAAAGATCAGAAACTATTTTCCCCTCAGCACACAGAGTTCCCCAGAATCACAAACTTGATGAACGCGAGGCACTCACTCTGCTGACGCACGCACGCAGGCTCGCGCACACAATGGAGCCAGAAGCATGGAGACCCTCACAGACAAACTTCACATGTGCATCGTTTTACTCTCCACAGAATGGAAAGAAGAGCACGGTGAGAAAATGTCACTTTTTCCCAGATCAAACAGCAAAACTGTACTAGTATTGCGAACTATGAATTCCCTTGATACAATCAAAGGCAGAACTGAATGAATGGGGTGTGGGGCAGGGTGCATGGGGAAAAGAGGGAGGGAAGGAGGGGGGAGGTCGCCTGAGAGGAAGAAAGTTTGAGGCATTTTGCAAGGCTTGAGTGGATTAATCTTTTTTTTTTTAAGCCCTACTATTTCCTATTTCCCTTTCTCTCTCTCTCTCTCTTTATTTAATATACACTAACTTCCTGAGACTCAACCCAGACTTGCCCTAAATGCAGCTGAAATGTCTGGTGTTTAGGACACACCAGGAGTTCTAGGTGCACAAATAATCCCTTTTTGGGAAAGAATTTAAAAATCACTTTTGTGGCCATTCATAAAATGAGAACACTGAAAAACAAACAAAAAAAGAACTCCATGCATCAACAAGTAAATTGAGGCCCCAGTCTACAACTCTTTGATTTCTACTAGAAATATAAGCTATTTACTACTAAACATTTTATTTTCGAACTTGAAAAAAGGTTGTTTTCACATTTTAGATCATGAGGGACTGAGGCTTTAGTGGTTTTAGCCTCTAAACTATTCATAAATGGGTTGTTTGGGCCATCTAGCAAAGGAAAAAAATAGAACATGAACGCTTTAAAAAGTTAGTAGATTTGGGTAACATTTAGCAGATAGCCTAAAGTGCACCGATTTAAAAACATAACAGCATAAAAAGTTTTCTGACATAGCTTACCTTTAATAAAATGAAAATATAATGGGAGGGGGTTGGGCTGGGTAGACTTCGAGTAACAAGTTGGGTTCCATGCAGTAGTCCCTTGTCCAAGACAAAAAGCTTCCTTTAACCACATGTAACAGTCATCTTGTGGGAAAGGCACAGAGGGGGCTGAGAAGTCATCACCTCAGCGACTCTGAACAGAACCAGCATTTCTCACGCCACACTATGGGCTGGCCTGGGTCGGGGAGCAAGCTACAACTTTGCCCTTAAGGAGCAGTACCGAAAGGGAGAAAGAGGTCACCTCTCTCTTAACCCTACGCACACAGGAAGAGCCCAATGCAAGCCGCCGCCGCCGCCACCCCTGGTCTTGCCCCGCCCCAACTTGAGTGTGTGTTTGGGGTGGGGGGTGTAGGTCACTCACTACTCGCGTTTTACCCCACAAATTCCAAGGCACTTCCATCTCTCCCAGGTTAAGTTCCGGCCCCCCATCCCCAACCGTGCCAAGCTCAGCAGGCGCAGGTGTCTGTGGCTCTGGCCTATTTTTATACCCCCAACCGCCCTCAATCCCCACCTAGTTGCGCGCTCCAGTCCCGCCTCGCCTTCCCAGCGAAGAGCACTACTTAGCCTACACACCAGGAAACACCTCGAGCCCTACTCCCAGGTCACCTGGCCAGAGTGACCGGCCCTGCCCTCAGGGGAGCCCTGGGGCCGTCCCTTGTCGCCGGTGCCCAGCACCGAGAGCGCACCGGGCTCCCAAGTAGTCACGTGGGCGGCGGGGGCGGCCTGCGCTTCCTCACCTGCATCCCAGGCACTTGGACAGCCACCGGTGAGTGGGCCATGGAGGCAACTGCTGCCTCGCTCCGCTTCTGCGGCGGTGGCGCCTTGGGTTCGGACTGGCTCCTCCTCCGGGGGTAGTTCGGCGGCCCTCCTAGGCTTTTCGATCGGGGCCTGGAAGGACACACAAAAGTGGGGTTACTGGGCTGGCGGCGCGTAGCCCAGGGCTAGGAGGTGGGCTGTTCGCGGCGCAGCTGCCCGGGACTCAGTCTACCTTTCTGGCGCCCGCCCGCCGCTGAAGCAGCCGCCTCCGCTGCTGCTCCTCTTCCTGAACGCCGAGCGCTGTGAGTGGTGGTGGCTGGGACCTGGGCTCGAGTGATGCCGCTCCTCTGCGCCTCGCCGCTTTAGGAAGAGGAGGTGGAGGCGCCCCAGCCACCCGCCTGCTCGCCTGGCCGGGGAGGCGGTTGGGGGCGGTTCCGCCGTTGGCCCTGCCCCCGCCCCGCAGTCGGGCGGTGTCGCGGGAGCCGAGGCTCCAGGCAACGAAGGGGTTTGGCTGGGGTTGCTGGAGTCTGAGAAGCTGGAGACTCTCCCGGCACGCGAAGAGGAGAACCCGGGGACCGGGAGACCTGGAACACGGCTGCGCCTGGGAAGAGAATGGAAGAGTCTGGGAAACCCTGAGGGTATGAGGGCGCCCCAGATGCGGCCACGTTGCAGGGAGGCGTGCGAGGCTGGGGCACATGCAGCCTCGGAGACGACTTGAGTTGAAACTTGGGGAGTGTTGGAAGTCTTTCTTGGCTCCCCGGCCTGGCCAAGGGTAGGATCACAGATAGCCGCGGAGTCGGTGGACCCCCGCTTTTTCCCGCCATCTGGTCTTCTCAGCTGGGAGTCGCGCCTCTTGGCAGATCCGTGGCCACACTCTTGCTTTCCGAGTTCCCTGACCCCTGACATGCTTCAGGTGACTTCAACTTAAGATTCCCCCTACCTCTTGGGCTATCACTTGCAGAACTGCCAAACTGGGGCTTCTCTCTACCACAAGTTCTGCACGTGTAAGGCAGAGGGAAATTGGAAAACAGTATGTCGGCAGAAAAATTAATGAGGATAGTAGAGGTTTGGGAAATGAGATTGGATCGTTAGCAGTACAGGTTATTGAATTCAGCATACACTGCAGTGGTTTTGGTAACTCCCTGCCTCCGCCCCATTTTAAGTTCCACTCAAGGAGGGAGACGGGCTCTTTTGAGAGTACTCTAACAGTAGCGACAGTAAGACTGGTAATCATAGCAACAGGAATTTCATTATGAAGGCACCTTTGGGAACACGTAAGGGGTTAATTACTTTTTAAAAACGGAATAGTCAAGTGCCACTTTTAAATGAAGATGAAGTTCCTTACCTTGAAATTTGTTATGGGTCTCTACGCACCACATTGTGGGGGGCCTCTAGTGGTAAACGGTAGTTTCTCTTCTTCCTTTTAAATCTTTTTCAGAGAATAGCATATGATTCTTATCAATATCGATATTATTAATGGATGTCATTTTCATTGTGCCAGGGACTGCTAAGTGCTTTCTATGTGTTATTAATACCTCACTGAACCTTTACAAGGGCCTTCTGGAGTCTGATAGATTTCCCCTCATATTACAGATGAAGAAAAAGGCTCAACCAGGTTAAATAATTTGACCTAAATGTCACGCAATTAAGAAATGGTACAGCTGGAAAATTCAGACGCAGGTCCCGCTGACTGGTGATAAACTTACTACTTTCTCTACGGTTTCTGTTTGTGTTTAATTATGATAAAGGGTACAACTGCATTTTCCTTACTCCTGGTTCCTCAAGTCCAGCCCTTCCCTATTTTTAACCTAATGCTAGGCTCCAATCTAGTCTCGATTTCCCACCAGTCCAGCTCACAACATTGCCAGCCTGACCAGAAACCTGCAGCACCACCTAAACTGTTAATGTCCATAGAAATCCGAGGGTTCTTTTGATCCCTCAAAAGCGCAGATTTTGATCTCGCAAGTCTGGAGTGGGCCTAAGATTCTGCAATGCTAACAAGCTCTCACATGGTGATGATGTTTAGATCACACTTTTAAGTTGCAAGGGTCTGAATCAAGCTCCCTCATTTAAGACCTGTCTCAAATCTCACCTCCATCGACCCTTCCTAGTTGCTCCAAGCCCTCCTTCAAACTCCTCCAATGTGAGCAGCGCTCACGCTGTAGTTCTTTCTTCTTATTTCATGTATTTCATTTCTTTTGTCTGCCCATATTAGGTCCTTGAGGCCAGAGATCCAGCCTCTCTTACATGAGAATGATTCAGGTAGGATGGCAAGACTCGGAGGGCAAGCTTTTTATACATTTTGTCCATTGCTGTATCCCCAGAGACTAGGTTCATGGCATATAGTAGGCCCTCAATAAATAATTGTTGAATGAATGAATGAACTTCTTTTGAATTCTCCACTGAGGTTACTAGGTGCATAATGTGTACACTATGTATTTTATTGATGTCAGGTTAAACCCCTAGGCATTGACCTTACTGAACATTTAAATTGTTCAGTTTATCGTGTGTTACATCTTTCATTATTTAGTCTCCAAAATTCTTTCCTGCTACTTTAATTTCACAACTACTTATGAGCCAGTTGTATAATTTTGGTAGATAAGTAAATTAAGCATATCAGAGAAACGACTTTCTCTGACATCATTCTGGGCCAGAGTTATGTAACTATGTGGAAGAATGAAAGCTTAATGCTGAGGCCTGGAATATTGAGACATTTCCTAAAAGACATTACTTGTGAGATCTTAGTGAGCTTTTTATCCTTTATTTAGGTTTACTGCTATTAAAGAAAGCATCAGTTGTTGTTATAATTGATAGAGATCACTTGAGTTTTTGCATGGGATTGCTTGTGGGCTTTTAAATGATTTTTCCTGTGTGTGTGTGCGTGTGTGTGTGTGTGTGTGTGTGTGTATGTATCTATAAACTAAATCTTATGGAGGTGTCAAAATTTGAAAACAATTCAAATTTTATGAGCATTAGAAACTTTTTTTCCACTTTGAACTGCATTATTTCTCAAATTCTTAATTTAAATAAAATGACAAGAAATTCAAGTATGCTTTTGTTACACACACACACACAAAGGAAACTTAAATATTTTACTTCAAAGTGTCAGCGCAGGCCAGGCGCGGTGGCTCACCCATTTTCCTGGCACTTTGGGAGGCTGAGGCGGGCAGGTTACCTGAGGTCAGGAGTTTGAGACCAGCCTGGCCAACATGGCGAAAACCCATCTCTACTAAAAATACAAAAATTAGCTGGGCATGGTGGTGTGTGCCTGTAATCCCATCTACTCTGGAGGCTGAGGCAGGAGAATTGCTGAACCTGGGAGGCAGAAGTTGCAGTGAGCTGAGATGGCACCACTGTACTCCACCCTGGGCCACAGAGCGAGACTCCATCTCCAAAAAAAAAAAAAAAAAAAGTCAGCCCAGAGTCTGATAATACATTATAGTGTATTCCCATAGTTTACTGGAAAACGTTTCTTAAGGAGAGACACAACTTATGCATTTTGGTCACACGTAGAGTGTAACATAGCACCTCAGAGAGGATTTGGGACCTGCTTGATTGGTGTGACCTGAATGACTGTGAATACTTAATAACCATATAAACAAAATAAGATTATACACAGATTAGGTAAGGTTTTGAGTAACATTATACACAGATTAGGTAAGGGTAATGAATTTCAAGTTAGACAGTGTTCTTGAGGCCTCAAAACTTAATAATTTAAATTTGGCATCTGGTTTCAATTTCCTGACATATGTCATACCCTCTATTCAGGTTGAGTATCCCTTATGCAAAATGCTTAGGATGAGAAGTGCTTCAGATTTTGGATATTTTTGGAGTTTGGAATAATAGCATATACATAATATCTTGGGTATGGTACCCAAATCTGAACATTAAGTTCATTTATGCTTCGGACACACCTTATATACATAGCCTGAAGATAGTTTTATACAATATTTTTAATTTGTACATGAAACAAAGTTGGTATACATTGAACCATCAGAAAGCAAAAGTGTCAGGTGTGGAATTTTCTACTTGTGACATCATGTCAGCACTTAAAATGTTTCCAATTTTGGAGCATTTTAGATTTCAGATTTTCAGATTAGGGATGCTCAACCTGTATTAAATATTTAACTTTACCCGTGTTTACAAATATTTACTGAATTAACTGGTTCTTAGCTAAAGTGTAGGTAGATGGAAATAGCCAAACTTTAATATAGGCGACAGTGAGATAAGGGCATGTTTCTCAACTAGGAGCAATTATGCTTCCTGGAGAACATTTTTGGGTATCACAAATAGGAAGGGAGGTGCTACTGGCATCTAGAGAGTGGAGGCCAGGGATGCTGTTAAACATCTTACAACGCACAGGACAGTCCCCACAACAAAGAACTCTCCAGTCCACAATGTCAATAATGATAAGGTTTGAGGCACCATGCTTCACACAGTTTTTGTGTTAGGAGCTACTAACCAAGAAACAGACTTGAAAATCATTGTTCTGAAGATTTTAGCTCAGTGTTGTGGCTGGGACCAAATAAAGAAAAGACTCATAAGATATTGGGCCACATCAAGTGGGTAATGGAAACAAAACAGTATTCTTATTTTACCTCTGTCTGCACTGAGCCATAGATCGTCTGCCCCCTAAAAGTGAATACAACTTAATGAAAAATAATGTTGAACAGAAAATAACTTTAGGTAAAAAATTAATGATTTCTTTTTAAAAAATTAATCACTGAGCATGTTCCAATATACCAGACATTACCTAGCCTTCAAATATGTTAACTCATCATGATAAATCTGACCTCTTATTCTACTTTACAAAACTTAAAGATAGGATTTCACATTTTGGACTTACACATTTTGAGCCTAGTGACTATGATGAAATGGATAAAATGTAGATATGTATCAAATATAATGGCAAATTGAAATAGTTACCTGAATACTTGAAACTAAACAAAATTATCCGAGTAATTCTAGAAGCTCACCATCCAGTGATGGGAATATTATGATTCAGGCCGTGGAGTCTACTGATATTTGGAAGGACAACATTCAAGGGCCATTTTTTATTTTAATAAAAGCATAGATGATACCTCAAATTTCCTCTTTACTCTCTTTGAGCATCAAGTTGGAAACCATGTTATGATAGTTCTTGCAGATGTTGTATGTATCGTTGCTGTTGTTCCAGCATAGCCTCCCGAGGAGAAACCTATTGAATCAGACCCTGGTCAAGGAACATTAAACAGTAAACCTGTGTGATATCTGAATTCTCCTGAATAACCTTGTACCTTTTGTGGCTTGCACAACACGCTATCGTAGTATTATATGTAATGGAAGCTATGCTATCCAAGACATCCCTGCTGAATATTCTCTCTAGCTTTACTTCCTGATGCTGCTGAGCAGAATGGAACAACAGAGGAGGTGGGTGGAAGCAGTTGCCATTTAAGTAGTTTCCTGCTTATAACATTTCTTTACATATATGCTTACTTGCTTTGAAATGTTTGCATTTAGGTACCAAAAGAATCAAACTCATAACTTCTGGCCTTTATCAATTGGTTACATACCTAAGAGAGGTAAGCTGGCCTGGACACTCATTCGCATGTAGAGGCAGGAGTCAAAAGATGGAAGAGCTCCCTTCCTGATTCCAGTTTTGCTCCTCTGCCTAAACTCTCACTTACAGAATCAGACTGTTGACCTTTAGATGCCTTGGACCTAAGGTGAAGGCCCTCAGAAACATGCATAGGCTCACTCACAGTCTCTTCAATGCTGAGAGAACCACTGTACCATCCATCCTAAAATGGTAGTTTATTTTGCCATACAGGTACCTGAGGAGACTGGGGAGTTTCTTGGGAGAGACTCTTTGGAAGCCTGGGCCCTTTGTAAGGAGGTCAGGTAAGTTCTCTTGTGCTCTCCAGGTCTGCAGTTTTTACTCACAGGAGAGCTTTTCATGTGTCATGATGCTAAACAACCCATTTGAATGGTATTTTCCACTTTGAGTTGACTTTTTTAAATGTATTGAATTGACCACTTGTTCTTGCATTTGTAGGCTTCTCAAGAAAACAGTTCTAGTCAAAGGTGGCAGTTAAAAACAGGAAAAAACTGGCAGTTGAGACCAAATAGGAAGTGACTTTGACATCAGCTCACACCGAGGAAAAGGAAGTTGCCAGGACCTCTAAGAAAGGCAGTTGTGTAAAATTACCACCCTTCAATTGCTTGGCTGAGGCTCTGTCACCCTGTGGTAAAAACTTCCATGGCTTTGTTACTGCAGTACTTGAGAGAATGTGAACAGAATAAGGGAATAACAGGCACCCCTTGCAGGAATGTTATCAGGGACTACCATAAGTTTCTAGTGGGGGCAGAAATTCAACATTGTAAACAAGAAAAGCTCCCATCCTCCTTTTTTTTCCTGGGCCACATCAATATTTAAGATTAGTTAACATTCAGTATCTTATATCATGAGGCTCACCGCAAGGGTCCAACTGTAGACTATAATGGGAATTTTTGCTGAAAAATAGAAGATAGAATGTTTTTTATACTTTCACTTTTGCCCCAGGTCCAGCCTACTCCACACCACCTTTCCTTATTTCCCTTACTTTCTCTTCCCTTACTTTCTCCTCCCTCCTCCTCCTCCTCCTCCTCCTCCTCCTTCTTCTTCTTCTTTTTCTCACATATTTCTTGCGCTGTGGTAAGTGCTCGGAATATAAAGAAATGCAAGGAGTTTGCTTTCCCACAGGAGAATGCCACAAAAAAACAAAGAGCATTCACAGCAATAAATGATAATAGCAGTCTATTACTACAGCAACAGGCACCAGAGAGCAATTCATTTTACCTCTGTAGATCCTGGAAGGCTTCATAGAGGAGGTGATATTGAGCTAAACCTTGAAAAATGAATAGGAGATAGCCAGGTAGAGAATTGAGGATATGGGATGGAGAAAAGAAGCCATTCTAAACAGAAGGAACAGCATAAACAAATGCCTAAACCAGGCCTGTGTATTCTCCCATCACCTGAATACCTGGTTAAAATACAGTTATTGCAGTTCATTTATCCAGTTTCTGAATTTGTCCATCTGAGGTAGACAAAGGCCACTTGTATTTTATTTTTTAAAAACTCCCCAGGTGATAATGTTGGGTACTCTTGGTTAAGAACCTCTAGAACTAGCTGATAGTTTGATTTGATTTTACAGGCAGAAACACAGAGTACATGAGGTGTCCTAACAGTGAGGCTGGAAGGATCCATTAGGGGCAGACTGTGAGCCTTGTATGGCAATCTGAAGAGTTTATACTTGATCCCTTAGGCTCCCAGTAGTCTTTTGGGGCTTTAAGGAAGAAAGGAATTTGATCCAGATTTGTTTTTTCAAAATAAAACTCTGCTTAGCACATAAAGGATAGATTGGATACGGGAGAGATTGGAAGCAGAGGGACCTATTAAGAGACCATTAGGAGGCCATTGTAAAAGCACAGAAGAGGGACTGAACTAAATTAATGGCTGTGAGAGTGAAGAGGAAGGATAGATTCCAGAAACAAATTACGGTTGGAATCAACAGCATCCAATTGATTGGATGTGGACAGCACCTGAGGGAGAGGTTTAAAACACCAGTGACATCTAGCTTGGGGAACTGGATAAATGTTAATGACTGGAACTTCACCAGAGAATGTAGAAGGGGAACCAGGATTGGGGAAAAGATAAGGAATTCAGTTTGGGTACACCGAGTCTGCAGTGCCTGTACAACCTCTAAGTGGAGATATCCAAAAGACAGTTGAAAATAGCAAGAGATCAGACTGCAAATATAGATTTGAGAACTGCAGAGAGAAATCCTTTGTAACCTCATGTCAAGATGTCAATAAAGGACATAAAAAATAGAAACCAAGTTGGAACTGTTCAGTTCCCATTTAGAAAACTACTTCTTAAATAATTGTCCTACGTTTTGGGCCAGTCAAATGTGTCCTGTGTTTACTGGCATCATATCTATCTTCAGAAAGGCTACCGTTTCCTTCAGAGTAATGATTGTTAATCTCATGTCAGTGAGATCATATTACTAAATATTTCTGCTGTGTTCCTGCATACATAGATTTCCCTTTGAATGCACGATAATGACAGTAAAGAAAAGAATGGAGTAAAGAACAGAAATCATGTGAAGAGATCTGAATGCTACGTTGCCAGCTTTTCTGGTATGGTTTTCTTGCTTGCAACTGTAAAATAGATTATTGTGCACCAGAACAGTTTGTATTATATTTCCCTTCCTACACTCAAAAGAAAATGAGGTGGGAGATGACATGCATGCCTGGTTTCACGAAGCCAAGTGAGTGTCTTCTACAATGGAAAGAAAAACAGGAACAATTTATTGCAATCTAAAGCACAGATTACTGGCAAAACCATGATATTTGCCTGCTGTGAAAGTGCATAGCAACTTTAGTTAATATTCCTCCAATTTTTCAAAATCATTCATACTGTTCTGGTTCTTCCATTCTTTCTGTGCTATTGACCTTTTATGAAACTTCACACATTCTTATAGTTTACCATGTGTGAAGGTAAGCATTCAAATGGCTAAATGCCAACTTGAAATTAACATAGATAAATCATGCTTTCTATATAAATTGTGAAAATAGTGGTAGACATTTACAGTATGAGATCATGAAAGCAGATACAAATAAATTATATTTCAAATGTTTTGTACACTGCATTTTATTATGTGTTTGGGTTTTTCTCAAGTGTTACAAGAAACTGAAATGTACCAGCTCTTAAATTTTAATGTTACTTTAGCATCTGACAATATACAGATTCTTGCTATGCAAATATAGAGAAACGGGTGCCTACTATGTTGTGAAGGATGGATTTAGTTCATGAAATATAGTTTTTAAAAATATACATTTTTCTATTTTTTCCAGACTCTAAAAGCATTAAAAGGTTATTGCTGTATGGAAAGGTCATTTATATGAACAATAGCAGAAGAAACTATGTCTGGGTTGTAAAATGCTGGGTTATTGAATATGTTTCCTAGTAAAATTGCAAGGTATGGAAAGTGAGTATACCTAGTAAAGTGCTTCAGTATCACTTCTCTACTTTGGTTCTGCACATAGCATATGAGATATAAAGTAATTATTTTTCAAAGCAGAAGCCCAAGCCAAACTTGAATTAATTCAAATAGAGGAATTATTTAATTATAATAGGTATCATGTATATAGTTCTTACTGTGTGTCAGGCATAGTTGCAATTTCCATATATTCTCATTTAATTCTCACTACAACTTAATGAGCTAGGTACCACTATCATCCTATCATTTACATTTTAGAGATGAGGAAACTGAAGCACAAAAAGCTTAAGTAACTTGTCCAAGGTAGAGTTGCCAGATAAAATACAGAATGCCAGTTAAATTTGAATTTTCGATAAATGAATGATTCTGCAGGAGACATGTTTATACTTTAAAAAGTTGTTTATCTGATATTCAGATATAAGTGGCTGCCCTGTATTTTTATTTGCTAAATGTGACAATCCTACAGGCCAAAGTAACAAAGTTATTCGGGGTGAAGCCAGAATATGAACTCAGGGAGTGTAGCCTCTAACCCCTATACCTATACTGATTATAAGAAATGGAGGGCAGAGGCCAAGGGTGGTAACTCATGCCTGTTTTCCCAGCACTTTGGGAAGCCGAAGAGGGTGGATCACTTGAGATCAGGAGTTCAAGACCAGCCTGGGCAACATAGTGAAACCCCATCACTACTAAAAATACAAAAAGTAGCTGGGTGTGGCGGTGCAAGTTTGTAATCACAGCTATTTGGGAGGCTGAGGCAGGATAATTGCTTGAACCCAGGAGGCAGCATTTGCATTGAGCTGAGATTACACCACTGCACTCCAGCCTGGATGATAGGGCAAGACTCTGTCTCAAAAAAAAAAAAAAAAAGGAATGCAGAGTTGAGTGCTTCATTATCCATATCTGGAGTGTTTTTTATTTTTAAATCACAACTAACAGTTAAGCCTCATGGGCAGGATCATAGGTCTATAATAACTTTGAATTTAATTTGCTCTAATTGTTAATAACATTTGGTCACAGTATTTTTAGTGAGTTCTTTGTTCTAAAAGTGATAAGATCTATAATAGTTTTGAATCACCTTTTCCTTCAGTGCTTTCCAAGGAGAGAGATTAAAGAAAAAGTATGATTCACTGTAATGATCCATTGTCAAGAGTGGAATTAACTGATCAGTGCTGTTGTTCAAAACACCTTTCCCTATTATCACAAAGCAGCTACATGTTGTTTATAAAGAGTTACATGTTGTTTATAAAGCTTTCCTTCAATAAGAGCTTTTTAAAAGAAAAATATAGTTTTACTCATGTTGTCATCTCTTTTCATTTGATATTTTTACTCTAAAACAGGCAACATGACATCTACTTTTTGAAAGATATTACAATGTAATGGGGGAACATGGGTTTCAAAGCCAGACAGACCTTATTAGCTGTGTAACCTTGATGTTTGAGGCTCATTTTCTTCATGTGCAACATGGGAATTATTATTACCTACTCCAAATGGTGATGGTAAGGATTAAATGAGTTAATGAATATAAACCACTCTAATATGATGTCTGATACAAACTTGACACTTCACAAATAGTGGTAGTTCCTTTCCTCTGTCTATTTGCCCCTTCACCTGAGCCTCCACTACTCACTATTTATGAGCAACACTCATGAATCTCTGAAAAATCTAACCCTTATTTACTAAAGCATTCTGGCTTGTCCAAAAGTTACACAACAATCAGGGGTAAAGTCAGCTGGAATCGAGAGTGCCTAAAATGTTTTCCTCCTGTGATTTTCTGAATCCCTAAAATGTTTGGGTTAGAACAAAAGACTACAGTGTTGTTTGTGCTCTTAGAGATTAGTAGGAAGGATTTTTCAGGGTGCCTTTTAAAAAAACACTGAGAATGTTCTTAGACTTTCAGGTTGATATTTATATAATTTAGTTTCTTGGGGAGATTCACCGTGGGCATCTTTGGGGGACACAGAGAGACACAAAAATAGATGCCAAAGTCAGGCAAATTATGTAATTAAGGCATTTTCCTTACTTTTCTCCTCTAAGTATGTATGTGTGTGCAAGTTCATTGAAGCAGGGGGTGGTGATGTATAATGAGGGGAGATACAGAAGTAAATGCAGTTAGGACTAAATACAAAGTGATCATAAGATTAGAAGGCAACTAACTTTGCTACAGAAAAAAATCAATTCTGACAGGTGATATATAGTGTACATGTGAAAAACATGGACTCTGAATCCAGACTACTTAGCTTCAAATCCTAGTTTTGTCCACATACTAGCTCTGTGATCATCAGCAAGGTACTTAACTTCTCTATACCTCCCTTTCCTTACCTGTCAAAGAGCATAATAAAAGGAACTACCTAATCAAATTGATTTAAGGGCTTAAATGAACCTTATTTTTTCTTTAAACTTTGATCAAAGCATGAGATACCTATTTCTATAGGTACAAATCATAAGTGTCCAACAGCCCAATGAATTTTCACAGTGAACACATTCATGTATCTATCACCTAGATCAAGAAAAAGAAACTTGTACCCCAGAAGTCATCTCGATGCTCCCATTCAGTCACTACTTCCCCCAGCCCAAAGTTATCCACTTCCTTGTCTTCAGTCATCATAGATTCATATTGCCTCCTTTTGAACTTTAAATGAGGATCTACATACAGTGCTTAAACAATGCTTGGCATATTGTAAACACTATATAAGCTTGGCAATGTGATGTTAACAGTAACAAGAAAGTAGGTATGTTTTGGGGTTAGAATTCTTAATAAGAGTAATAAAACCAAAAGCAAATATCTGAGGTAAAGCCTATGACAATAAAGCTAAATGTAACAAGCCTATTTGTTTTTTCAAAAATTAGGTTCTTGGAATCATTTTTCCTTCCATAAATGATATCTATTGTGTATTCCATGCTAAGAAAAATACACTCCATTTGAGACATCCAAGAAAACATATGCCCAAACATTTCAGCATGTTGCAGAATGAGAATTTTACTCAAATTGTTAACAAACTAATAAGAAAAACAAATTTGGCAGATGCCTTTCTAGGCCTCAGTTTTCTTATTATAAAATGAAGGGAATTGGGCCAGCACTGACATTTAGTGTTTCCACGAAAAAAAAATCTTAAAAAGCAAAATCTGGAAATGTTGGAACCACTGTTTTATAGCCAAATAATAAATCTAGAGTCACAGTCAAACATGACCTTTTGGAAGGAAAGCAGGAGGGTTTCCATGAGGGAACATCATGTCTGACTAATCTATTAGCACTTCTCAAGAGAGTAAATAACATATGGACAGGGAGGAACCAAAGAATATAATTTACAAAGACTTTTTAAAAATTATTATACTTTGAGTTCTAGGGTACATGTGCACAATGTGCAGGTTTTTACATATGTATACATGTGCAGTGTTGGTGTGCTGCACCCGTTAACTCGTCATTTAAATTAGGTATTCCTCCTCATGCTATCCCTCCCCCATCCCCCTACCCCATGACAGGCCCCAGTGTGTGATGTTGCCCACTCTGTGTCTAAGTTCTCTCATTGTTCAATTCCCACTTATGAGTGAGAACATGCTGTGTTTGGTTTTCTGTCCTTGTGATAGTTTGCTCAGAATGATGGTGTCCAGCTGCATCCATGTTCCTACAAAGGACATGAACTCATCCTTTTTTATGGCTGCATAGTATTCCATGGTGTATATGAGCCACATTTTCTTAATCCAGTCTGTCACTGATGGACATTTGGGTTGGTTCCAAGTCTTTGTTATTGTGAATAGTGCCTCAGTAAACATATGTGTGGATGTGTCTTTATAGCAGCATGATTTATAATCCTTTGGGTATATCCCCAGTAATGGGATGGCTGGGTCAAATGGTATTTCTAGTTCTAGATCCTTGAGGAATCACCACACTGTCTTCCACAATGGTTGAACTAGTTTACAGTTCCACCAACAGTGTAAAAGTGTTCCTATTTCTCCACCTCCTCTCCATCACCTATTGTTTCCTGACTTTTTAATGATTGCCATTCTAACTGGTGTGAGATGGTATCTCATCGTGGTTTTGATTTGCATTTCTCTGATGGCTAGTGATGATGAGCATTTTTTCATGTGTCTGTTGGCTGCATAAATGTCTTCTTTTGAGAAGTGACTGTTCATATCCTTTGCTCACTTTTTGATGGGGTTGATTTCTTCTTGTAAATTTGTTTAAGTTCTACAAAGACTTTCTAAAAAGCACTTCACAAGCTTTTATATTGTTGACTTTTTGTTGTCATTCAATGACTCCCTGTGGATTGGGGGAAAGGTTTTTTCATGGAAAACAAGCTAACTTACGGAATGAATTGGAAGATAGGAAAAAGTGGGTGCTTCTCTGGATGGAGCAGTGTCAGCGCTAAGATTACCATGGGCCCAGGCTTGTTGAAGTATTATAAGCGGGTTACACTAAGGCATACACAATGGTATTTCTATGTTTCTACCTGGCACTAAGTAAGCTCTTCTCAGTAGTGAGATGCCAAGCTGACATAGGATAAATGGCAAGACAATCTCTCAAAATAGGGGAAGTGGGGAAAAAGAAATAGCGAATCATCTTAGTAAGATAAAACATTTACAGACTAAGTAAAGTAGCTGCACAATACAAATCATTAGATCTGTTGTTACTTATGGCCCCAGAAAGTGAATCTAGGAGTTGTAGGTTATTTCTGAAACAATTTCAACTTACTGTGCCATTTTGGCCAGAAAGGTCAACAAAATTCTGTGCATAAGTAGAAAGTAGACTAGAAATAACGTGACATGTCCTATATTTGAAAAAAAAAGATTAAAATCTGGAACATAATGTTTAATTCAAGGGGTCACAAATCAAGAAAGACAAAATGGAGCTCAAGCAGGCATAGAGATGGGCAGCAAAAATGAGAGAATGAGAAGGAGCTCTACAGAAACAGACTTCAAAGTATTAGCATTCATTAAACCAAAGAGATGAAGATAGAGGCAATGGCCAAAGTGAATACTGATACTAGGGCTGCTAATAATGATCACTTGTGTAGAACTCACTCTGAGCCCAGCACAGGTCTGAGCACTTTATATGCACTGCCTCCTTCAGTACCTATCAACCCTATGAGGTAAGTCCCACTATTTTCTTCATTATAAAAGCATCATGAAGGGTATGTATGGAGTAAATAGTGATCAAAGCTATTTACTGGCTAGAGCTCAGCACAGACCTTTAAACTCAAAAGAGTCCAATCCAAGACAAACAAAAGGAAGTGAGACTTTATACAGTAGGCAGTAAAACCTACAGAACACACCAACTCGAGCAACAGTAGCAGTTGATCTGTAAAGATATTCAAAAAGGAGTCAGACTAGATTTGTAGAAGATACAATCAAGCTATCTTACCAAATTGTCTTTACCCTTTGAGGTCGTCATTAAGGAGGACAACCACACCCTCTCCACTCCCATTGCCAACATGTTTGTGTGTCCCCCTATAAAAATTCTGGGCTGGGTGGACCAGAAATTTGGCCAAGTGTGGTTTTTTCTTTTTAATTACGACATAAGTTGGGGAATGGGTATCTTTGTGGGTATCTCAAGATGGTTGTAATTTATGCTCTGCTTGAATCTGTTTTAATTGATAGCCTAAATTCCACAGAAGCCTATTTAAAGCAAGCTTTGTACTCTGTAGAAATGGGATCTTTCAGAAAAATGACTTGCTGAAGAATGAATTGCCAGAAAGAAAGCAGGTAGAGGATTTTCCCTTTGGCATCTATCACCTAGTCAGCATTTATCTGGGGTTACTTCATGGCTTTATTTCTTTAAGAAATTACATTTCAGAGAAAATACATTTCATGTCAGGAAAATAGGAGATTAGCTTAAAAGAGAATCCCCATGTAAAACTCACATAGTGGCTTCAGTCCTCAGGAAACCCAAGGGTAGACTCATCTGGTGTTGCTTGAAGCTGCCTCTGTCTTGTTTTTCTAACACTGGTGGTTTCCACAAAATACTCTAGCATCCTCCTTTGGCTTTGTGACCTTTACCCTAATTGAAACACTGTATGTATTCTGGACAAACCATGAAAAAGAAACAGAAGAGAAGAAAGAGCAAGAGTGACCATCTAGTTCACAGAGAACTAACCTTATCTTTGGAAAGGAAGTACAAAAAGAAAAATGAAAGATACTGGAGAGTTCAGAAACCTCCAGAGGAAGGGAAAAAGGACACACAAAGAGACAGGATTGCTCTATGTGTCAGGAAAAATAGCTAATGCATGCGGGGTTTAATACCTAGGTGATGGGTTGATAGATGCAGCAAACCACCATGCACACATTTACCTATGTAACAAACCTGCACATCCTGCACATGTACCTTGGAACTTAAAAAAAAAAAGTAACTACTTTTGCACCAACCTAATATAAGAAGGTGTTTTATAAACTGGAAGCAAGAATTCACTGAAAAGAGACATGAGGAAAATTTCTGGGTTGATGGAAATGTTCTTTATCTTAATGAGGAGGTAGATTCCATGGTTTTATGCATTTCTCATAATTCATCGAACTGCACATTTAAGATCTGTGCAATTTACTATACACAATTATGTCTCAATTAAAAAAAGAGATAGGATTGCTCTGTAAACATGTTAGACTTCAATTGAAAAATTGTTGAAAAAGGGAGATAGGATTAAATGTGGCTTTAAATGGTAATATGGGTAGTTGGGTCATAAAACGATGAAGCTTGTCAATCCTTGTGCTCTCCTACTCCTTGGAGCAGAGTTTCTGCCTTCCTCTCACCCCTCTCACTCTGATTCTGGGTCCTCTGGCTAGGCTACCCAAAGTCCATTTCTGTGGCTAGCAGCTAAGTCAGTACTCCCCCAGGCAGTGCCTGTTCTCATCTTTATATACATTTATCAAAATGTATCTGTGTTGTGACCTTTTGTTGCCCTGTACTGAGAATGTTTTCATCTTAAAAGAGAGTAAGTTAATACTTCTTAAATATTGCTTTCTACTTCTAGTAGCCAATGGAGATATAATGGGGGCAGAGGTCTCTTTGCACCCTCAAATAACAGGTGGAAGGCCAGCAGGGTTTTTTTAAGCCAGGTAACCACTTTGAGCTTACATTTCCTCTTCTGTAAACTGAAGATCATACCTTTCCCTTCTGTTACAGTTTGGAACACTTTCACATACGTTTGCCTATTTAATTTTCACAGCCACCTTCTGAGATAATTATTACTCCTATTTTACAGACAAGGAAACTGAAGCTCAGCAAGGTTAAGCAACTTGTCCTGAGATAATATGTGAAAGGGCCAGTGCACAAAGGGGAAAATCAGCTAGCCAAGACAGTGAGTTGGCATGCGGTTACAGAAGCTCCCCAGACGATGGTGCCAGGCACAGGAGCCATGTGGCTATGAGGAGGTAGTATGGGATCAAGGTTATGAGTACAGACTCTGGAGCCACAGAAACCCAGGTATGAATCCTGGCCCTGCTCCTTATTGCCTGCATCCCTTGAGCAGGTCACCTTCACTGGGTCTACATTTCCTCATTTGGAAGATGGAGATAACACCTAGCTTGTAGAGCTGTTGTGAGGATTAAGTGCAACAGTAGATACAATGTGGGTTGTTAATGCAATGCAGAGCACATGGGAAACAAAAAATATATATAGAAGCTCCCAAAATGATTAGTAGTAATACTAACACTTGGCACACATGTTAGCCCAGAGCATGGAGTCCACTGGCCCAAAGGTAGAGTTAGTCACTAGTGACTAGGCCGGAGACAAACAGAACCAAACACGATTGATAACAAGGAAAGAAAGAGGAGGCTATATGCTCTGCAAGGTGGGACGCGTCGGGGCTACCCAGGACTAGGTTGCAGTTTACTTGGGCCAGTGGTTCTTAAACTCAAGCATGTATCAGAATCCTCTATACGGCGTATTCAAAGATAGCTACCTGGGCCCCACTCCTAGTGTTTCTGATTCAGTAGGTCTGGAGTGGGGCCTGAGAACTTGCATTTTTAACAAATTCCCCGGTGTTGCTGATGCTGCTGGCCTAGAAAGCCCCCTTTGAGCATCATTGTCTTAGAATAAAGAATCTCAGGACTATAGTCTTATTCAGTTCTAGGCATCAGAGTTTCGTTGCTTTGGGGTTCTTTTTCTTTCTTAGTAAAAATCCACTTTAAAAATTCCACCTATGTCATGGCAGAATAAGGGGAATTGCCTGTAACTGGTCCAGGAGAGCTACGGCTCTCAGAGGGCTGCTCAAAACCAGGGATGGTGGTGACAACAACTGCCCCAGCTGGAAGACTGGGTAGAGGTCTTAGAGCAAAACAAAAGGCAAAACGTAGACAGGAAAGAATCAGAGACAACTGTGATTATTGAGCCTTTCCAAGATTGGATTTTCCCTCACAAGCTTTTTCTTGCTTAAGCTTTTTATCCCTTTTATACCTATGACTATATTTTGGGGGTGGGATATATGTGGGAAGGATTCATCATATTTTCTATGTGTACTTTTCCTACTCTCTTGTTTTAGTCTTTGTCAACCTCAATGCCAGCATCTACCTCTTGGAGAGCCTAGAGCAGCATGCACAGATTATGACAGTCTGAGCTAAAAAAACTGAGCAAAATTAGACATCTCTCTCGAAGTAAAGTATGTGCTCTGTGCTCTGTATCGTGTTACAGCAAATTTGAAAAACAAGAGCTGTGTTCCAAGTCACCACCTGGCAGTTGTCAGTAACTAAGCCTCTGCTACCTGTTAAACATAGTTAATGAAGAAGTCTGTGTTTATAAATTAGAGGATTTATCTTTGAAAATAGTAACCCATTAGAAAAAGAAAAATAGCCTTGGATTTAGACTTCTGGATTAGAAATCATCTGTCCCATGAATATCAAAGGGGTGAAAGAACTTGTGGCATCACATATTAATGAGAATACACATTTAAACTGCAAATGTTAGGAAACAGACACAAATGTGAAGCTACTGTAATTATAAGAATGTAAGGTTCTTAAGCTCCTGAGGCAGAGATATTTTGGCTTAGGGATTCCGTATAGGGTGTCTGGGCCTGTTCAGTGCCATTATGCTATCAGGTGTTTGCCTGTACCAACCTGCCCACATTACATGAAAGCAGGCCTCCCTCATTCTTTCAGAATTCTTTCAGAATTCATGTCTTCTGTCCTGAACCATTCACCCCAGCTTATCTCATACTCCAATTCCTAACTCTTCTTCAGTCTGTTCTAATTTCTGACCTCGTGACTCATTTCTCCTCCTACTGACTGGCCTCATGCTAGGGGCTGGCACTTGGTATTACTTCTCCAACTCGAACCTTTTGCAGTCCTCTTTGGCCAGTAATCAGATTCTCCAGTTGGCTACACTGCCGTCATCCGTGGGAGAGTGCTCCAACGGGACCAGCCTGTTTCCTGGGACCTAATGCTTTCACACAGTTCCCTGTGGAAGGTTCCCCTGCCTAGTACACTCAGTCCTGGGAACAGAACTCTGACTTGAGAGATTTGTAGCCTCTTGATACCACTTTCGGAAGAAGAGAAGACAAATGGAAAGGAAGGAATTTGGTTGCCCAATCACTGCATACAGAAGAGCCAACTGAATTTCTATATTTTCTGAAGTACATGAGAATAAAAGGTGATGCTTTGTAGTATAAACTATTTAGTAGTCCTTACTTCTCTGATTTGAAAAATTACTGTTTCTTTCTTTCTGTCCTTCATAATCATCTTTCCCAATAACCGACCCATTGATTGATTGCCAGGACTTATTAATTCTGCCCTCTGTAATATCTTATGAACCCGTCATCCCTTGCTTGAGCTGTTTGCAACAGTATTCTAATAACCAATGCCCCTGCCGCCAGTTTCTCCTTCTCCCCCATTCCAGTGTTCCATGACCTTCATCCCCTGCCAATCCGTTTTCCACACTGTTCCAGAAGTAATCTTTCTAAAATACAGATCTGATCATGTTATTCCCTTTCTTAACAATTTTCATTCCCATGTATATAACTGGTTGTTATCATACATATGATTCTGGTTTTTTTAGAAGATAGATTCTTCTAATTAGGGCAATAATATTGATCTACTACATCTATATCGTGCTTTAGATTATTTTCACAGCTTTTATATAACTATTTTACAACAACCTAGGTCAAGAGATCGGGACCATCCTGGCCAACATGGTGATACCCCATCTCTACTAAAACTACAAAAATTAGCTGGACGTGGTGGTGCACACCTGTAGTCCCAGCTACTTGGGCGGCTGAGGCAGGAGAATCTCTTGAACCCAGGAGGCAGAGGTTGCAGTGAGTCGAGATTGCACCACTGTACTCCAGCCTGGCAACAGAAAAAAAAAATCCATATGAATTAGATATTATTTTATCTCTATGTTTGAAGAGTGTACTTTTTATGTATAGTAAATGATACATATTAAGAGGTAGATATATTAAACATTACATACGTATTAGATCTCTTTGGCTAAGTAAATAGATTAAGTGCTCCTAAAGAAAATTTAAACTTTCAGTTCCAAAGAATCAATTCATTAAGTCTTATTTGAATACTGGTATATCACAAATGTTTACAACTTGCAATTAAAACAAATTTAAACTGCAAATGTTAGGAGGTCAAAGTCAAAATTCCATCAAACCTGGTATTTCAACCTGCTTTTAGTCACATAGGTAAGGATTCTACTTATGTCCTAAAGTTGTAACTTGGTAAGTTGTAACTGAGGTCAAAGTTGGTGGTTCAATTCCCATTTGTTTAAGTTAGTTGCATTAGGTTTCATGGACATAGTCTGTAACCCTAACCTCAGCCAGCTATTTTACAATTGCAGATCCCAGTGGAACCTGGATAATAGAATATGGATACGTCTATAAAGTGACTCCATCTTTATTACTTAAAAATGTAAATATACTTGGAGTTCCACAACATTGTATAGGTTTTTGTATATGCAGTTATGCAGATAATTTTTAGTAACAATCATCTTGTCAAAAGGAGATGGCATGCTTCTCCAAAATGGTACTGTGAGGATCCTCAAAAATGGTTCATAAATATCTTATTCCAGTAGTAGTTTCCTAATTTTACAATTCTCATCTAATAATGCTAGTTCCATCTCTGCTGATGACTTAGGTAACAATTACTAATGGAGCTTCAGGTAAGTCCCATAATAATTCTACTTATTAGCTTCTACTTCCTCTTTTGAATGAATAATGCAATATTTTCCAGATAATACCAGCTTTCTCATTCACAAAGATGTGATAAGTATCAGGTTTAACTTTTTATACAGATGGCATTGCAAGTTGCCTGTGTAGTAGCCCTGAGAAGACCCAGATCTGAAATTTTAAGATTCCCTCTTATTTATCTAGGTCAAGACGAGAATCCATTGTTTGTATGCAAATATTTCTGAAAGGAGTATCAAATCATTGTCAGTCATTATTATCTAGGTATGAATTAATTTATCAGAGTCCTTCCGCCTAATACTTAACTAAAAGTGGTATCTTAAGGAAGACACCTAACTGCTACCTTTTGAAAGGAATATAGTGGAGGCAAATGTTCATATTCACAAAGAATAGACTTAGGTTACATCCTGACTGGTCACAGGACACACTAAAGGCATAGGATAGGACTCACGGGGGTTAAGAGAAGTAGAATGGTATCAGAAGACAAACTTCTCTTACATTCCTGTTTGGCTTTAAGCCAGAAGTAATAAGAATATATGAAATGGTATTATATCGACAGTATCCTATAATAGTTAAGAAGCCAAGTTCTGACATCAGGGAGACCTGGGTTCAAATTCTACTTCTGCCTCTCTCTAGCTGTGTGGCCTTAGGCAACTCTTCTCTCTGAACCTTGAGTTGCTAATATTTAGGGCACTAGTAGTACCTAACTTACAGGGTTGTCTTGGGTATTAAATGGGATAGTTCATGTAAAGCAGTTAGTAGGATGTCTGGTAAAGAGTAAGTGATCAATAAATGTTAGCTATTACCATATAAATAGAAATTTAAGGATTCTTGTTCTTGAGTATATATATTTTTAGTGGAAGATTGCTTCAGTGGAGTTAGATTTATGCTACCTCAAAATAATCACTTAAGCAAGTTTTTCTGATGCTGAAGGAAATAATCCTGGTCAAAGTAATACAACAAATAGACCCAAGAAATACATGAAAATGGAAGGGTCCCTTTGTTCCAACAAAAATCTGAAAGTCATACTATAGAAAATATGAGGTCTAATCAAGTGCAGATAGCTGGCAACTGAATAAATACTAATGAGAACTCGGAGGAGTGTAGAAGATCCACAGATGAAACAAAGCTGGAAAAAAGCAAATCTTACCTATTCACCCAGAAACTCTGCATGATCTCTGATCAACCTGTAAAGACAAGATGATGTTTCCTTCACAGAACAATTTAGAGGAAGAGAATGAAAGTGTATACCCCTTTTCAGAATACGAGTTTGAGGGCAAGACATCACTGATGACCAAGTCAAAGGTCACGTTAATTATTATTTATGTAGAATTTTCGTTGACAGTTCAAAGAATTTTGTGTTCAAAGCATTTGTGTTTGTGTCCTCCTTGAACCTGAGGGCATTTTTCTGTTCAGAATCCACTGATTAGCAGGTATAAACAATCTCAAATTACTAAGTTACAACTATTGCTTTTTTAGGACTAAGTAGAATCCTTACCTATGTGACTAAAAGCAGGTTGAAATGCCAGGTTTGATGGAATGTTAAAAGTATGGCTGTTAACTGTCACCTGCACAGTAACCTCTGACAACCATTTCCTGCTTGGCAGCATAGGGAAGAGGGCTGGGGAGTGTGGGTGATCAACTTGTCATTTTGACTCATCATTATGACTTGAATAATCCCTTCTGCCTACCTGTCCTACATAAGCAACATTTTCTTTAATTATGAGAGACATAGTATCAGTAACTGGTTCTTAGGAGCAAAGTCACTGTTTGATTCTGCTAGATTCAAGAAATGTGAGTTCTCAAGTCAACAGAATAATGATTAACATTTGTATTTAGCATCTTCATCTTCCTGCATATGATGTATGCTTATATACATGATTGCATTTAATTTTTACAACAGACCTGTGAGGTGAGTTGTAGCTATTTTTCCTTCTGTGAAGAAACAGTTTCCCAGGTGGAAAAGACTTGCTCCAAACCTTATAGCTGGTAAGTTGTGAATGTTCCAGCTCATACTACAAACTCTAGCTTCTTGGCATCATACCTAATCTTGATTTAACACCATCTCCATCTACCAGGGTTCCCAGTCTAGAAACCTTTTGTCTCACCTCTCCTTCAAACTCTTTCCTGTATTAGTCATGAGATGCTGTTTATTTCACTTCCATAATGCTTCTCAAATTTATCACTATTGAACTTCCAGTAGTTACTTCCATGATCCTAGTGTAAGCCATCATTGTTTCCCACCTGGATTATTCCAATAGTCTGCTAATTGGTCCGCTCATGATATTCTGAACTGTGCTCCATGTTGCTGCTAGAGTGGGCTATGTAAAAGTGCAAATGTGAACATGACCCTCTCTTGCTTAAAACTTTTAAGTGGCCCTCCAACTTCTTTGGAATAAAATCCAAATTCTTTAACATGGCCCTGCCTCATCCCTTTCCCCATCTTCTTCCTACACACCCTATGCTCTGACAAGAACTAGTGTGCTTCTCTTCCCTGAACATCTCATGATGTTTGTTTCCATGTTTTTCATTCTACTGGAAAAACTTCTCCCCCTGTTGTTTACTTTCTTTTATTGAAACAGTTTATAACAAATGTCTTTAGTGAGATTTTCTCATCCTGATCTAGTGCTTCCATTCACCTTTATATAAACTCCTGCTATGACATTTCACAGGTTTAGTTGTCACTATTGATTTACATATTCATCTGACCCACAAGACTCTGAAATAAGGGTCAAAGATATGTTTTGTGAAACATATAGCAAGCCTGTCTGCATAGCACAGTGTTTGTAACATAGTAGGGAGTAAGAAAAAATGTTTATTACATCAAACTTATAAGCAATGATTATCTATTATTATATGCTCAGCTCTATAAAATGTAGTGAGGTAGGCCCAAGCCTTACTGAAAAGAGAATTATATAATTCATTTTGCTAAGGAACAGCATAAAACATTTCAGAACTGCGAGATTGTGTAGTACTGACTGAAAGTCTATAGCAGTTCAGAAGATTTGAAACTAAGAAGGCACCTCTTTCTTTAGAAATGATGATTACTTATGAAAGGCCAACAGCAATTGAATATTTGCCATCTGGCAACTGTCACAGTACTCATTGTAAATCAGATTTAATAAACCCAAGCCCTTCTAAAGGTGAAATTGTTTTATGTTATTTAGGGAGAACTCCTAGGAGTCTCCCTAGGAGAGTCCTATCTCCTAGGAGGCTGACTCAAGAAAAGTACACGGAAACTGAAAGTAAATGCCTCCTAGTGTTGGGAGAAATAATTCTACCTGTCTGGGATATGACATTGTTGGAATACATTTATTAAGGGAATTCATGTTCATTATCTTCACTGAAGAGAATAAAGCTGCATTTAACCAGTTAAAGTTTGAATAAATCAGGGTGGACATTTGGTGGTGCCCATTGGGCTGCATTTCCCAGGTCAGTACTGCCAGTGAACTCAAGCAGAATGTATGCCAGTGGCTTTTCTGCTTCTGGCTTGCATTCTCTGTAAGAATATAGCACAACCTGTATAAATATTTCTCTTTACTATCAGTTGGCTAACTAATTTCTCTCAAAAGTGATTGTGAACAGTCCCCAACCATCAATACAAAGGGTTGGAAGTAATTGTTTTCATGTGTAAGTGTGGGGCCTTAAGTATTTGCCGAGTAAAGTTCAAGTAAATTGAAATTGTCTTTAAAACATAGCTGTGTAACATCACTAATCATCAGAGAAATGCAAATCAAAATTATGCAAATCAAGGTATCACCTCACACCTGTTAAGATAACTATTATCAAAAAAAAAAAAAAAGATGAGTTAAAGAGGATGTGGAGAAATTGGGACTCATATACACTGTTGGTGGGAATGCAAAATGGTGCAGCTGCCATGGAAAATAGTATGATGGTTCCTCAAAAAATTAAAAATAGAATTACTATATGATCCAGCAATCCCACTTCTGGGTATTTATCCAAAAGAATTGAAATCAGAAGATACTAACATACTACGTTCATTGCAAAACTATTCACAATAGCCAAGATATAAAAACAAACTAAGTGTCCATTGACAGATGACTGGATTTAAAAAATGTGGTTTATCCATATAATGGAATACTATTCAGCTGTTAAAAGGAAAGAAATTCTATAATACACAACATGTATGGACTTTAAGGATATTATGTTAAGTGAAAAAAGCCAGTCACTGAAGGACAAATACTGCATGATTTCATTTATATGAGGTATTTAAACTAGACCCATAGAAGCAGAGAGAAAAACAGTGTTGTTGCAAGGTGTAGGGGTAGGGGGCAATGGGGAGTTGCTATTGAATGGACATAAAGTTTCAGTAATGCAAGATGAGCGAGTTCTAGAGATCTGCTGTACAACATTGTGTCTATCATGAACAATGTTGTCCACTTAAAAATCTGTTAAGAGAGTAGATCTCATGTTAAATATTCTTACCACAATAAAATTTAAAATTAAAGTAGTACACATGTCAACAGTATATGCCAACCTAACATATATAACTGAGAAAGTATAACATATATATTACATATATTATTATATATAAATGAAGTATACCATATAGCGCATATACCATATATTATATCAAATATGTAATTGTATATAAAATATATATGATACATATTATATATACAAATGGTCCTCAATTTATGATGAGGCTATGTCTCAATAAACCCTTTGTAAGTTGAAAATATCATAAGTCAAAAAAGAGTTTAATACGCCTAATCTACTGGACATCCTAGCTTAGCCTAGCCTATCTTAAACATGCTCAGAACACTTACATTAACCTAGAGTTGGGCAAACTCATCAGGCAACACAGTACACTGTACAGTATCAGCTGTTCGCCCTTATGTTCATGTGTCTGCTGGGAGCTGCAGCTGCCTGGCATCTCAAGAGAGTCTCCTACTACATATTGCTAGCCCAGGAAAAGATCAAAATTCAAAGTATGGTTTCTATTGAATGTGTATTGCATTCACACCACTGTAAAGTTGAAAAATCATAAGTCAAAGCATTGTAAGTTGGGAAACATCAGTATATAAAATATGTATATATATATGATAAGGAGAGCAAGAAAGATTACATGACTACATTTTGCTCTTTGGCTGTGCAGTATCTATCCAAAATCATTTTGACATAACACATCTGAATCTGCTCCTTCTTTAAGTAAATATATGATAGAAGAAAGTATTTCAACTATACCCATTCTGAATAAAAGACAGTGATATGATAAAATAAATAGATAAATAAATAAGTACATGAATAAATAATTTAAAAAGTCATCAACCCCATCATGTTCTTTTATTCTGTTCCTGTGCCTTTATTTCCTTCATCCTTACTTCCTTCCCTCTTCTCTCTCCCATTCTCTTTTTCTCTCTTTTAATTTTTTTTTTAAATTGCTAAAGTAAAAAATATATTCCTGAAATATGGGCACTGTCCAGTTTTTCTTCTGATTTTTTTCCATTTAACCTCATTCAACACTTGCCAATGTCAGACTTTGTATAAATGTTTAGTATATATTGAATAATTGCTTCAAATTCTGTAGAAATAAAAATGATGTCTCAAATTGCCTATTCATTTCCACATATTATTTCTGTTAACATATATTTCTACATCTTGAAAAGGCAGCACCAACATAGATGGAGCTGAAGGCTGTCATCCTTTAGCAAACTAATGCAGGCACAGAAAAACAAATACTGCATGTTCTCACTTATAAGTGGGAGCTAAATGATAAGGATGTATGAACAGAAAGAACAAAACAGCAGACACTGGGGTCTACTTGAGGAGGCATGGTGGGAGGAGGGAGAGGAACAGAAAGGATAACTATTGGGTACTAAGCTTAATACCTGCGTGATGTAAAATATGTATTAGGTTGGTGCAAAGGTAATTGTTGTTTTCATCATTAAAAGTTATAGCAACACCTGCAATTATTTTTGCACCAGCCTAATACAACAACCCCCCGTGATATGTGTTTATCTATGTAACAAAACTTCACATGTACCCCCAAACCTAAAATAAAAATGTAAAAAAAGAGCATCACTTGGATTGGTACATTGTATCACTAAGCTCTTAAGTTTACCCAATAGATAAGTCCTGAATTAAGATGGAAGAGTGGGAATATTAACCAATTCATTTAATGTAGAGTAAAAGGCAGAGTACTTGCTTAAGAGTTTTGCATTCTCCACAAATTTGTATTACTAATTTTCCTATATGTTACTTAAACATCTGTTAAATTTGCTCTTATACGAAGTAAAAAAAAAAAAAAAAAAGTAGACAAAATCAGCTATGAGGAGTCAAATTCAAGTTGATGAAATTATGAAGTGCTGGTCATAGAGAATATTTTGGTCTCCTAATCACATTTAATTCTCCACATCACCACCACCCTACCACACACAGTTTTCTTGAGATTTATAGCCTATTTTCCAATATTAGAAACAAGATATTTATGAGGCAACACATCTATTAACCCAAGAAGTGACAACTCTTTAGCATACGAGCATGGCATAGCCTGGAGCAGGTGAATGTCATGTTCATTCATAGTCCCAAAGTTCTTCTATCATTAAAACACTGTTGGGAATGCAGTAGGATGAAGTCAAGGAGTCTAGACAGCTGACAGTTGTAGTTATCCAGGAAAACTCAGAATGTTCTACATCAGGGTGATAGAACGGAGATCAAAGAGGAGGAATATTTAATATTACAAGTGGTAACAAATAGGATTTGCTGATTTTTTTTTTTTTCATTTGGGAAAAATACATGAGGGGAATAGAGAAAAGACTGAAACGATTTCTGGCAAAAGAAACTGAGTAACATCTGCATCCAATTTGTAAAAGAAGTAATTTGGAGGGTGCAACTATTTTGAAATATCTGCACTGATTTTCTTCTGATATTAACATTATATCATGATCGTTTTTAAGTACCTGCTGCAAAGAACGTTAGGCCCATGGAGTCAGAAGAAAACAAAACGTGTTACCCCTTTTACAGAATGACACACAGATGTGCATTGTGGAGCTCAATATAGGGGATATTATTCAAGAAAACCAAATCACCAAATCTTTATTGAGTACTGGTTATGGGGAAACACTGTGCTTATTGCTGTGTGTGAGAAACTGAAGCATAAAGCATACCTCTTGCTTTTTTTTTCGTTTTTAAAATTATTATACTTTAAGTTCTAGGGTACATGTGCACAATGTGCAGGATTGTTACATAGGTATGCATGTGCCATGTTGGTTTGCTGCACCCATCAACTTGTCATTTACATTAGGTAATTCTCCTAATGCTACCCCTCCCCTAGCCCACCACCCCCCGACAGGACCTGGTGTGTGATGTTCCCTGCCCTGTATCCAAGTGTTCTCAATGTTCAATTGCCACCTATGAGTGAGAACATGTGGTGCTTGGTTTTCTGTCCTTGTGATAGTTTGCTGAGAATGACGGTTTCCAGTTTCACCCATGTCCCTGGAAAGGACATGAACTCATAATTTTTTATGGCTACATAGTATTCCATGGTGTATATGTGCCACGTTTCCTTAATCCAGCCTATCATTGATGGACATTTGGGTTGGTTCCAAGTCTTTGCTATTGTGACTAGTGCCGCAATAAACATATGTGTGCATGTGTCATTATAGTAGCATGATTTATAATCCTTTCAGTATATGACAAGTAATGGGATGGCTGGGTCAAATGGTATTTCTAGTTCTAGATAATTGAGGAATCACCACATTGTATTCCACAATGGTTGAACTAATTTACACTCCCACCCGCAGTGTAAAAGTGTTCCTATTTCTCCACATCTTCTCCAGCATCTGTTGTTTCCTGACTTTTAAATGATTGCCATTCTAACTGGTGTGAGATGGTACCTCATTGTGGTTTTGATTTGCATTTCTCTGATGACCAGAGATGATGAGCATTTTTTCATGTGCCTGTTGGGTGCATAGAAGTCTTCTTTTGAGAAGTATCTGTTTATATCGTTTTCCAACTTTTCGGTGGGGTTGTTTCTTTTTTCTTATAAATTTGTTTAAGTTCTTTATAGATTCTGGATATTAGCCCTCTGTCAGATGGGTAGACTGCAAAAATTTTCCCCCATTCTGTAGGTTGCCTGTTCACTCTGACAGTAGTTTCCTTTGCCATGCAGAAGCTCTTTAGTTTAATTAGATCCCATTTGTCAATTTTGGCATTTGTTGCCATTGCTTTTGGTGTTTTAGTCATGAACTCCTTGCCCATGCCTATGCCCTGAATGGTATTGCCTGGATATTCTTCTAGGGTTTTTATAGTTTTAGGTCTGACATTTAAGTCTTTAATC
Source organism: Mandrillus leucophaeus (assembly GCF_000951045.1). NCBI lineage: Eukaryota > Metazoa > Chordata > Mammalia > Primates > Cercopithecidae > Mandrillus > Mandrillus leucophaeus. The sequence continues at coordinate 1,317,917 of NW_012103576.1, forward strand.
CATCTTGAATTAATTTTTGTATAAGGTGTAAGGAAGGGATCCAGTTTCAGCTTTCTACATATGGCTAGCCAGTTTCCCAGCACCATTTATTAAATAGGGAATCCTTTCCCCATGTCTTCTTCTTCTCAGGTTTCTCAAAGATCAGATGGTTGTAGATGTGTGGTGTTATTTTTGAGGCCTGTGTTCTGTTCCATTGGTCTATATCTCTGTTTTGGTACCAGTGCCATGCTGTTTTGATTACTGTAGGCTTGTAGTATAGTTTGAAGTCAGGTAACATGATGGCTCCAGCTTTGTTCTTTTGGCTTTGCAATGCAGGCTCATTTTTGGTCCAATATGAACTTTAAAGTAGTTTTTTCCAATTCTTTGAAGAAAGTCATTGGTAGCTTGATGGGGATGGCATTGAATCTATAAATTACACATTGATTTTTCACATCGATTCTTCCTATCCATGAGCATGGAATGTTCTTCCATTTGTTTATGTCTTCTTTTATTTCGTTGAGCAGTGGTTTGTAGTTCTCCTTGAAGAGGTCCTTCACATCCCTTGTAAGTTGGATTCCTAGGTATTTTATTCTCTTTGTAGCAATTGTGAATGGGAATTCATTCATGATTTGGCTCTCTCTTTGTCTGTTATTGGTGTATAGGAATGCTTCTGATATTTGCACATTGATTTTGTATCCTGAGACTTTGCTGAAGTTGCTTATCAGCCTAAGGAGATTTTGGGCTGAGACGATGGGGTTTTCTAAATATACAATCATGTCATCTGCAAACAGTGACAATTTGCCTTCCTCTTTTACTAATTGAATACCTTTTATTTCTTTCTCTTCCTGATTGCCCTGGCCAGAACTTCCAACGCTATGTTGAATAGGACTGGTGAGAGAGGGCATCCCTGTCTTGTGCCAGTTTTCAAAGGGAGTGCTTCCAGATTTTGCCCATTCAGTATGATATTGGCTGTGGGTTTGTCATAAATAGCTCTTATTATTTTGAGAAACGTCCCATCAATACCTAGTTTATTGAGAGTTTTTAGCATGAAGGGCTGTTGAATTTTGTTGAAGACCTTTTCTGCATCTATTGAGATAATCATGTGGTTGTTGCCATTGCTTCTGTTTATGTGATGAATTCCGTTTATTGATTTGCATATGTTGAACCAGCCTTGCATCCCAGGGATGAAGCCAACTTGATCATGGTGGATAAGCTTTTTGATGTGCTGCTGGGTTCGATTTGCCAGTATGTTGTTGAGGATTTTCGCATCGATGTTCATCAGGGATATTGGTCTGAAACTCTCTTTTTTTGTTGTTGTGTCTCTGCCAGGCTTTGGCATCAGGATAATGTGGGCCTCATAAAATGAGTTAGGGAGGATTCCTTCTTTTTCTATTGATTGGAATAGTTTCAGAAGGAATGGTACCAGGTCCTCCTTGTACCTCTGATAGAATTCGGCTGTGAATCCATCTGATCCTGGACTTTTTTTGGTTGGTAGACTATTAATTATTGCCTCAATTTCAGAGCCTGTTATTGGTCTATTCAGAGATTCAACTTCTTCCTGGTGTAGTCATGGGAAGAGTGTATGTGTCCAGGAATTTCTCCATTTCTTCTAGATTTTCTAGTTTATTTGCACAGAGGTATTTATACTATTCTCTGATGGTAGTTTGTATTTCTGTGGGATTGGTGGTAATATCACCTTTATCATTTTTTATTGTGTATATTTGATTCTTCTCTCTTTTCTTCTGTATTAGTCTTGCTAGTGGTCTATCAATTTGGTTGATCTTTTCAAAAAACCAGCTCCTGGATTCATTGATTTTTTTTGAAGGGTTTTTTGTGTCTCTAGCTCCTTCATTTCTGCTCTGATCTTAGTTATTTCTTGTCTTCTGCTAGCTTTTGAATGTGTTTGCTCTTGTTCCGTAGGTCTTTGAATTGTGATGTTAGGGTGTCAATTTTAGATCTTTCCTGCTTTCTCTTGTGGGAATTTAGTGCTATAAATTTCCCTCTACACACTGCTTTAAATACGTCCCAGAGATTCTGGTATGTTGTGTCTTTGTTCTCATTGGTTTCAAAGAACATCTTTATTTCTGCTTTCATTTTGCTATTTACCCAGTAGTCATTGAGGAGCAGGTTGTTCATTTTCCATGTAGTTGTGCGGTTTTGGATGAGTTTCTTAATCCTGAGTTCTAATTTGATGGCACTGTGGTCTGAGAGACAGTTTGTTGTGACTTCTGTTCTTTTACATTTGCTGAGGTGTGCTTTACTTCCATTTATGTGGTCAATTTTAGAATAAGTGCAATGTGGTGCTGAGAAGAATGTATATTCTGTTGATTTGGGGTGGAGCGTTCTGTAGACATCTATTAAGTCCGCTTGGTGCAGAGCTGAGTTCAAGTCCTGGATATACTTGTTAGACTTCTGTCTCATTGATCTGTCTAATATTGACAGTGAGGTGTTAAAGTCTCCCATTATTATTGTGTGGGAGTCTAAGTCTCTTTGTAGGTCTCTAAGGAGTTGATTTATGAATGTGGGTGCTCCTGTATTGGGTGCATATATATTTAGGATAGATAGATCTTGTTGAATTGATTCCTTTACCATTATGTAATGGCCTTCTTTGTCTCTTTTGATCTTTGTTGGTTTAAAGTCTGTTTTATCAGACTAGGATTGCAATCCCTGCTTTTTGTTTTGTTTTGTTTTCCATTTGCTTTGTAGATCTTCCTCCATCCCTTTATTTTGAGCCTATGTGTATCTCTGCACATGAGATGGGTCTCCTGAATACAGCACCCTAATGGGTCTTGACTCTTTATCCAATTTGCCAGTCTGTGTCTTTTAATTGGAGCATTTAACCCATTTACATTTAAGGTTAATATTGTTTTGTGTGAATTTGATCCTGCCATTATGATGTTAGCTGGTTATTTTGCCCGTTAATTGATGCAGTTTCTTTATAGTGTCAATGATCTTTACAATTTGGCATGTTTTTGCAGTGGCTGTTATTGGCCGTTCCTTTCCATGTTTAGTGCTTCCTTCAGGAGCTGTTGTAAAGCAGGCCTGGTGTTGGCAAAATCTCTCAGCATTTGCTTGTCTGTAAAGGATTTTATTTTGCCTTCACTTATGAAGCTTAGATTGGCTGGATATAAAATTCTGGGTTGAAAATTCTTTCCTTTAAGAATGTTGAATATTGGCCCCCACTCTCTTCTGGCTTGTAGGGTTTCTTCCAAGGGATCCGCTGTTAGTCTGATGGGCTTCCCTTTGTGTGTAACCCGACCTTTCTCTCTGGCTACCCTTAACATTTTTTCCTTCATTTCAACCTTGGTGAATCTGACAATTATGTGTCTTGGGGTTGCTCTTCTCAAGGAGTATCTTTGTGGTGGTCTCTGTATTTCCTCAATTTGAATGTTGGCCTGCCTTGCTAGGCTGGAGAAGTTCTCCTGGATAATATCCTGAACAGTGTTTTCCAACTTGGTTCCATTCTCCCCATCACTTTCAGGTACACCAATCAAACGTAGATTTGGTCTTTTCACATAGTACCGTATTTCTTGAAGGCTTTGTTCATTTCTTTTTACTCTTTTTTCTCTAATCGTGTCTTCTTGCTTCATTTCATTAATTTTATCTTCAATCACTGATATCCTTTCTTCCACTTGATCGAACTGGCTATTGAAGCTTGTGCATGCATCATGAAGTTCTTGTGCCATGGTTTTCAGCTCTATCAGGTCATTTAAGATTTTTCTCTACACCAATTATTCTAGTTAGCCATTTGTCTAACCTTTTTTCAAGGTTTTTACCTTCCTTGCAGTGGGTTAGAACATGATCCTTTAGCTCAGAGAAGTTCGTAGTTCCTTATTACCAACTTCTGAAGCCTACTTCTGTCAACTCGTCAAAGTCATTATCCGTCCAACTTTCTTCCATTGCTGGCGAGGAGCTGCGATCCTTTGGAGGAGAAGAGGCACTCTCGTATTTAGAATTTTCAGCTTTTCTGCTCTGGTTTCTCCCCATCTTTGTGGTTTTATCTACCTTTGGTCTTTGATGTTGGTGACTTACAGATGGGGTTTTGGTGTGGATGTCCTTTTTTTTTTTATGTTGATGTTATTCCTTTCTGTTTGTTAGTTGTCCTTCTAACAGTCAGGTCCCTCGGCTGCAGGTCTGTTGGAGTTTGCTGGAGGTCCACTCCAGACCGTGTTTGCCTGGGTATCACCAGTGGAGGCTGCAGAATAGAAAATATTGCAGAACAGCAAATATTGCTGCCTGATCCTTCCTCTGGAAACTTTGTCCCAGAAGGGCATCCACCTGTATGAGTTATCTGTTGGCCCCTACTTGGAGGTTTCTTCCAGTTAGGCTACATGGGTGTCAGGGACCCACTTGAGGAGGCAGTTTGTCCATTCTTAGAGCTCAAACACCATACTGCAAGAACCACTGCTCTCTTCAGAGCTGTCAGACAGGGATGTTTAAGTCTGAAGAAGTTCCTGCTGCCTTTTGTTCAGCTATGCCCTGGCCACAGAGGTGGAGTCTATAGAGGCAGTAGGCCTTGCTGAGCTGTGGTGGGCTCCACTTAGTTCAAGCTTCCTGGCAGCTTTGTTTACCTACTCAAGCCTCAGCAATGGCAGAGGCCCTTCCCCCCAACCAGGCTGCAGCCTTGCAGGTGGATCTCAGACTGCTGCACTAGCAGTGAGCAAGGCTCCATGGGCATGGAACCCACTGAACCAGGCATGGTAGGGAATCTCCTGGTCTGCCGGTTGCTAAGACCCTGGGCAAAGTGCAGTATTTGGGTGGGAGTGTACCATTTTTCCAAGTACAGTCTGTCACAGCTTCCCTTGTTTAGGAAAGGGAAATCCCCTGACCGCTTGCACTTCCCAGGTGAGGTGAAGCCCCACCCTGCTTCGGCTCACCTCTGTGGGCTGCACCCACTGTTCAACCAGTCCCAGTGAGATGAACCAGGTACCTCAGTTGGAAATGCAGAAATCACCTGTCTTCTGTGTCAATCATGCTGCGAGCTGCAGATTGGAGCTGTTCCTATTCAGCCATCTTGGAATGGTGCCATCTCTTGCTCCTAAATTGTTAGTTAGGTGGTACAGGGATCCCTTAGCTAAATCAAGAGTGGGAGGAGGCAGTGAAGTTAATCCCCAGTTGGTGCATTATAAAGAATTAATTGGGGCGTTTAAAGAAAACTAACAGAGCCTACAAGCTATGATAGGAGAATGTAGGTTGGGGGACAGAGATTGGCTGAAGAGCTAGGAAAGAAAAAAAGGAATATCTAAAGCAGAGGAACCTAGATACACAGTAATGGGTAACACTGGGCAAAACTTCCTAAAATAGAAAAGTAATCTAGGCACAGTGGCTCACTCCTGTAATCCCAACACTTTAGGAGGCCAAGGTGGGGGGATTGCTTGAGTCCAGGAGTTTGAGACCAGCCTGGGCAACATAGGGAGACCCTGTCTCTACAATTTTTTTTAATTAGGTGGGCGAGACTGCAGTGAGCCATGATCATGCCACTACACTCCAGCCTGTGCAACAGAATGAGACCATCTCAAAAAAAGAAAAGTATAAGATATATAGGAAAGCTCATAGAGAGAACAAGACCTGTGTCATAGGAGTGGGACAGGAAGGTGAAAAGAAGCAAAATTTCTGGAGCAGAGTAGTCAGAATGTATCAGTTGTGTTGGTGATGAAGGTGCAGACTGCATAGGCAGAAATGAGTTCTCCTAGAAGCAAATGTGTTCCATCTAAGTTACAAACAAAAACAGAACCTTATGTTTCCAGCAACCAGCATGAGACCCAAAGGCAATAGCTCCACCCTGGACTAGAGGGTGGAAGTAAAGTGAACCAACCAGAATCCCCATCACTCTAAGGCCTATGATTTAAAAGGAATGCCAGAAGATAGATCCCGGATAGGTTCCACCCAGAGCTTATCTCTGTGCAAAGTGAGTCATGTGACTTGTACTTGGAAGAAACTGTACAGCTACATAGCTTGGAATTTCTTTATATTGCAGAAAAATTTAGTTATAAATCCAAAATACTTGTTAAGCTGGTCCTCAGCTGACAAGGTGAAAGGAGAGGAATGCTACTAAAAAATCCAGACAAACTAGTAAAAAAAGGGAACCTACATGTATGAGAAAAGAGATCTCGTTTTCCCATCACACATGACATATTAAGAACCAGTGATATACCAAAAGGGAGAAACCATTCCTTAGGGTCTAAATTCCCACCCTTAGATTGGTTCTTTTATAGCCTTGTGAAAACACATATTTTGATTGAACTAAGATTTTGTTACCTGCAAGGAATTTAACACTTTCTCAGATTCATTAGCTTTGTTGTCATTTATTCAACAGATATTGAGGGTCTGGCACTGTTTTAGGGGACACACATATATATAAAACCTAATCCTTAACCTCAAGAAGCTCACAGTTTAGCTGAGCCCATGGCCTTAGATGAGGATGGTATAGAAATATTTGTCTTATAAAGCGGTGTAGGTGCGACGAGGTAAGATGATAGAGAGAGACAGAATTTGCTGGGGGCTCAGAAAAGTTCAGAGCCTGGAGCTCCATGGGGGATGACAATTTAACAACTTAGGCACTTGGGGAAGTGGGAGAAAGATGGCAAGAGAAGGGTTAGGGTGGGAAAATAGTTGATTCTGTGGATTAAAAGACAGATAGCAAAATGTCTGAGGAGGAGAGAGGAAGAAACCAACACTGCAGGAATCTAAGTTTTCTAAGTTTCTAGTGGATAGAATGTCTGCCATTTTAATATAAGCCTTTGGGGTGTTTGTGTATAAGAGAGAGAGACAGAGGGAGAGAGAGGGAAACAGAGACTGAGAGCAAGCACTTGAGGCTCTCTTGGCCCTTTTTAACCATTGGTAACAGAGTGGAGACTGTAACCACTAAAACAAAAGCAACTAGATCAGTGAGCCTAAATTGAACTTTAAAAAAGAGGAAGTGAGGAAAGTTTGTTTGTGAACTCTTGTGGCAGGAAATCCTGTGACTAACCTTATTTCACACATCTCAGATTATTCAAAAGAATCTTAACTTTCTCAAGAACAGTTACAAAGTTACAGATAGGTAGGAAGAATAAGTTCTAGTGTTCTATATAACACTTTAGGGTGAATATGGTTAACAATAATTTATTGTGTATGTTCAAAGCGCTGAAAGAGAGGATTTTGAATGTTCCCAACACAAATAATTAATAAATGTTGGAGGTGAGGAATATGCTAATTACCCTCATTTGATCATTATACATTATATATAGTATTAAAAAATCACTCTGTAGCCTATAAATATTATACATATTTACATATTATAGCTATATATTATATAACATATACAATATGTAATTGTATATATTATACATATTTATATATAGTAATATTTTCATGTGATAATAATTATATTATTACATGTTGACAAAAAATAAAAGGAAGAAAGAAACTTGGTAGCCTAAAATGGAAGGAGGTGTCTCAGAAGCACTGATATCTGGGAAAAGTTGACACCTTCGCTAAATAAACTAATCCAATTTGAGTTGTCCTTTACTGTGTGAAGGGAGGCTTTAGAGAACATGCCCTCCTGGTATTTCTAATAAAGACAGTAATGCAGCATTAACAAATAGAATTTGAGAGTATTGAATAAAAATGCCAATGTACTGGAAACAAATGAAATCAAAGGCTGTCCTCCGTTTACTTGTAGAAATGTTTCTACAGGGCTGAAAGAAATCATTTTATATGGGCTATCGTCATTTGAAATGGCACTGATGAAAGTCTGGACTATGGTGAGGACTGCAGGAGGCTGAAGAGTTGGTGAGGAAGGGAGAGGATGATAGTCAGCGTCAGGCAATTACAAAACAACAACCATCCAGGCAAGTGATGACACGTACTCCTGGAAAGGCACAATAAAGGAAGAAGCCCCTCTGCTGGGCTCTGCTGGCCCATTAACAGGGAGGGTTAGGGTTCCAACAACCTGGAGCGCTAATTTCCAGCTGAAGTTGCAAGTGTAGCAAGAAGAGGGTCTCAGACTTATCTTTCACTGACCATGGGTGAAAATGTACCTCAGGCAAATACATAAGTGCTTTGCTTTTTATATTCTAGAAGTGTTTATAAAACATGCTCAGTTTTCTGAAGACAATAAAAGAAGAAAGTGTAAATAGTGTTTCCAATGTATGTGGAGGGTTGGCATGGTTCAGTCCAGCTGACTGGATTTCCTAAATTGCCACCTATCAACCAGGACACTCATTACAATACATCACATCACTGCTCTCCTTGATGGAGTCAACAGGACTCTCACCAAGTGGCTAGCCTCCGTTTTAAATGGAATCATACATGTAGAGGTGCACAAACCAAATCAATACTCATCTTACCACCTCCAGTTGGTACCACGTGTCTCTGTGATGATGTGCTGTGGGGCTGCATGTCTCCACAGGCAGTTGAGCCTCAGAAAAGGCTGGAATCTATTTACAAGCCTGACTTGTCATTTCACTCATGGACTGATGAGGGCAGGGCTCTTTCTGTGCTGTCTGAAATCATTTGGGGGAAACTGCTGTGTTGAAAGAGCTCAAACAAAAAGCAAGATGAGTAAATAAGTCAGATATTTGCAGGAACATGCTGGAATCCAGGCCTCCAGCTGACCAAGACAGACTGGTGGTGACCTCTCAGGGCTCTCTGCCTCCTTATCAGGCGCACACAGGCCAGCCACCAGATCTGAGGGGTCAGGTCAAGGTTGGAGACCCGAGTAGCCTGAAACAAGTACCCCTAGTTGGTCTAGAGAGCAGGGACTGGAGACTGGGGCTGGAATTACATTTGTACCTGGTTCAGGCAAGGTTCAGGAATCTGAGACTAGAGCCAAACAGAAGCCAAGACATGGGGGAGGGGGCCAGTCCAGTCCAAGGGAATACTGTGAACAAAGGCAAAGAGGCAGGAAGGAAAGAAGCACTTCTCAGGAGTAAGGAGGATCTGTTGTCAGTGCCCAGGAAAATAGGAGAAGAAACCTGATGACCCAGGAATCAAGCTTCAAGACCCAGGAGAACACCTTGAAAATTGTCCAAAGCTGTGAAGGGGGTGGGGTGGGTGTAAAGGAAAGAGCTTCTTATCATTGACTTAAGAGGGAAGAAGCAATTACTTCAAATCTTGGTGATAGAGTTGATTATAGTTTCAAGCTTAAGTGAGAGGCTTAAGCCTAGAAACCAGTCAGAAAGAAACTTGGGATTCAATTCAATCATTTATTTCTATTCGTTTATTGAGAGCCTACTATTTGCAAGGCACTCTGCTAGGTTCTGAATCAGAAAAATGACAATTTGGAACTCACAAGCCATATCAAGTATGCAAATCATGCGAGACTTGATTCTGTCAAAAAGCCAAGTGTATAGAATCTATAGACCTGATTGGGCATATGATGCTGTGTTGACCCATTATCGACATAACAATTATATTTTATCAATCTCACATCAGACATATGGTCTGATTATTGAAAGTAATAGGTGCATACGAAGAGAAATAAAAATGCAGTAATAAAAGTATATATGAAAGTAGAAAACATATGAGCTTGAGAGTCAGAAAAACATGATTTCAAACCCTATCTAGGCTAAGTACTAGGTGTGTGACCCCGGAAAAATTACTAACTTTTCTGTGTCTCAGTTTTCTTGTGTATAAGATGGGGATAAAAATAATAACTTTCAGAGTTATTATAAGGATTAAATGAGATAGTGTACATGAAATATACAGTTAATTGTCTATACTTAAATAAGTACTCAAAAATGACAGTTTTGTTGTTAATTTTCTCATTCATGTATTGTTGAAGCTGATAGCATGTTCTTCTAGTTATACTTTCTTTTAAATTGCGTTCAACTTGTTCAATAAATCTTTATCCTTAATTGTTTTTAAATGTATTCAGCTTCTTCCAGAAGTCTTTGTTCTTAATTTTAAAAAATATATTCAGCTTGTTCCAGAAATCTTAATCGTTAATATTTTTCAAACAACTCTTGGCAAGCATTTGAGTATTCATTTGCATTATTCAGAAAATGTTTACATTTTTCAATGATCAGAGTGGCTTTTCCTAATCCCTCTAATTTTTCAATTTGTGAAAATGACCCTGATCCTAACATTTTTACTCCACACTAAAATGATGATTTTCCATATCCCTTGCATTTAGAAGATTGCTATCATCAAGAGGAAAGTATTTAAGCATATTCTACTATCTCTGATCTATAGTTACTCTCTCTGTATCCCATTGGGCTAATACGTTCTCATTAGGTTATCATCTAAGAACCAAAGTTTCTTTATAGAGATTATTATAAGACCAAATGCCAAAAAGCACTTCGAAAAAGTTTCTGTCGCATTCAGGGCTCCTTATGGACTGACCCAAGATTGACATGGTATCTTTATATGGCTTCTCCAGGAAGTAGATCCTGAGACAAAGATTCCAGTGAAAATGATTTCTTTGAGAATTGCAGGTAACACCTCTAAGTGGGTAGAATAGCAATAAAGAAAATGAAGGCTGTTAATAGAGTGTGCTTTTAAGCCAGCTACCACAGTGAAGGACTGACATTCATATGTGGAAACTCTGGGAAATTGTGCAAAACACGCACGTCAGAATTATCCCACCTGAGGAGCAAGAGAGCTGGGAATTTTTATTTTTTAGAGACAGAGTCTTGTTTTTTCACCCAGGCTGGAATCCAGTGGTACAATCATGACTCACCAGCCTCCAACTCCTGGGATCAAGTGATCCTCCTGCCTCCACCTTCCAAGTAGTTGGGACTACAGGTGCGTGCCACCATGGCCAGCTAATTTTTCAAAAAGAAATTTTTAGAGATGGGTCTCGCTATGTTGCCCAGGTTGGAGTTTGGGTATTTATACATCAGTTCATTAATCACATCTCACTGCTCCTGGGGGCTGTTAATTCACTGGTATTTGTAGATTGCTGTACAGATAGACAACAAAGATTACTGCAGCTCTGGGAAAAGAGCCTGCAAGGAGTAATGCAGTTAGAACTTGCCTGGGATATGGGTGGGGCTCTAACAATACCTGTTACACCAAGAGAAGCACAAATGGGCTTTTATTCCATGGGATGCAGGGCTACTGGGTTAAGGTTGGGGTTCAGCGCTGCTCTGATTCTGGCTCTCTTACTCTGTTGTCCTAATCTTCTCACTGACATGTATTTTCTTGGTACCAGAATAGTAAAATCTAACAGCTGAGAGTGATCTTAGGGGCAAAATGGAAAGAGGGGTTCAGAGAATCAAAACAAGAGCATTTTCCCCTATATCTAGAAACACTGGCCCCTGTCTTTCTGCGTCTCTATCCTCTTCTGACCTTCCTACCTCACCGAAGGAAACAAGCCAAAAGAGAGAGAAGAAGGAGGCAAACAGAAACAGAGTTGTTACCTATCTGACCTCACAGAAGCAAGAGAGGTTGCCAGGAGAGGAGATCACAAGAAAGAAGCAGACTATTGGCTCCTAGCATTCTAGAAGGTCATGACTCTTTTGCTGTGTTCCTCTTCTTCAATGTGGATAAGGGATAGTGGGAAGAAGGGACAGGTTGACCAACATTAAGATTTATGTTCCTAAGATCTACATCAGCAGTTTTCATACTGTATTTTAAAGTAGTAGACATTTGCCATGGTTTTTCTGTTCAATATTGAACTCCTCCTCCTTCTCCTCCTTCCTTTTTTTCTTTTTTTTTTTGGACGGAGTCTTGCTCTGTCACCCAGGCTGGAGTGCAGTGGTGCGATCTTGGCTCACTGCAAGCTCCGCCTCCCAGGTTCACGCCATTCTCCTGCCTCAGACTCCCGAGTAGCTGGGACTACAGGCGCCCATAACCACGCCCGGCTAATTTTTTGTATTTTTAGTAGAGACGGGATTTCACCATGTTAGCCAGGATGGTCTCGATCTCCTGACCTTGTGATCCACCCGCCTTGGCCTCCCACAGTGTTGAAATTACAGGCGTGAGCCACCGCGCCCAGCCGAACTCCTCCTTCTAAGTAGTTTGCCAGCCTTCTTTTGGGGGACTCCTGCATTGTATGTGGTCTTAGTGGGAGGCAGTGCCTACCTTTCATTACAGTGTCCCAAGGAGCCATAACCTTGCTTTCCCGAACTCTGTATAGTCAGTGCCAGAAAAAATTGGGGAGTTGATTTGCATAACCATAACTCGGGGCATAGAATAGCAACTTAAATGAATCTATAGTCTTAGAATCAGAGGATAAAAGGAAGAAGCTTCTTTACTTTCATGAATGTTAGAAGCAGAATGTCCTGGAGTTAAACGGAAGGAGTTTTCTGTGTAAGGGTTATCTGGACAGTTTCATCACACTGAAATCAGGAATGATAATTATGCCTACTCTGGGCCAGGCACTTCACGTGAATGATACAATTACTCGTACAACAATCCTGTGATCTGAGTGCTATTATGACCTCCATGTTTTAGAAAATTGTGGCTTGGAGAAGTTAAGTAACTTGCCAAAGGTCATCCAGCTACCAAGTAGGTTTCAAATCTAGTTCTGTCTGATTCCAAAGCCTTAACTCGTTATCATCATGCTGGGCTGCTGCTGCTTCCTATAACCAAGAATTTAAATTTTTGGAATGAGCTTAGTGGAAAGTCATGGGAAGAGACTCCAAGGTAGTGAGGAGAGCACCATTAAATTAGCTAACTACAGAGTGTGACCTAGGAAGAGAGGCTGTTGTGACCATATCATGTGTTCATGATTCAAATGAAATGGGAAGTACTGGGTGATTAGATATTACAGGTAGGGTGAAGAACCAGTTCAGTAACTTCAAGGAGTGATGGAGACAGCATGGAAGAATGACATGATTAGAGATGGGACTGCTGAGTCTAAAGTGGCAATTGCTATTCTGTGGCTGATGTGGATTTAAAGGAGCCAACTCTTCTACCTCCTGCGATTATGTTCTTCAGTATTCCTGTTGATGTCCTGATTTTACCAAACTCACCGGAGTCTTGACTTCATAGTTAGGTTCTTCTCCTGGTTGCTCAAGTACAATTTACATTAACTTTAATTCTCTGTTTTTAAACATTCTCTCATGCAGTTCTGAGTTCCATTGGCACAAAATTTGGGTAACAATTTGGGTGTGCGTGTGTGCATGTGTGCACATGTGTGCTTGTTTAGTGTGTCTCAGCTTATTTCTCTTGGGTTGCACACATGCCTATTGATAGGAAAATTGTATTCAAGACTCGGTTCAAATGTATATGGTATTGCATGCTTAAGGAGTTCTAATAATGCTGATTTGCATATTTCAAATGTAAGAAAACTGACTTTTGAGGTTCCTTTGTCTGAGAGTGCCTAAGGATTTAGAAAAGCTGCTTTTGGATATAGGCCTGAGAACTATGCTTTATGCTGGGTTTTGAGTGTGTGAGTGTGGATGTATGTGTGTGTGCTTGCCTGTGCTCGCTCAAGAGCTCACATGTGCTTGCTTCCCCCACCTCCTGTGCTTTGCTGTGATTGAAACATCACAGAGCAGCCCCCAGCAGGACACCAGCAGGTACCCTGAGGGCTGCTAGCTGTGTGATTTTCTTAGAGTTGTGAAAAAGAAACTTGAGAAATCATATTGAATAAAACCTGTTTTTAATCTATTTGGCCCTTAGGGGGTATCATATAGATTGCTGTAAAATTCACTCAGGTATCTAACCTCAGCATAAATTGGAAAGGATGAGACCTAGTACCCCTCACTCCCACATACTCCTTATAAACACTTCCCAAGGACCTTTGTTTATATTTGTTATTGGGGAAATATGCTTACACCTGAGGGACAGAAACGGTTGGAGGAGAAAAAGAGTGTGTGTTCAGGTGTCTCAACAGCTGTGTGAGAGCCATACATGCTCTGCTCATGGAAGTCAGTTGTTTGCCAAATTACAGGGTCCCTACATATGTCTGAGTGTACTGCCCCCAATTCCCATTGTTTTGAGTCTCCAGACTAGTGAGAGTGAGCCTGGCAGGCTTGCAGGCTGGCTAAGCCCCAAATCGCAGGTTCATTATTGTATAAAGGAACCATATAGTTTATGCAAATTACCGAGACAAGCATCATAATGGGGGCCACGTTTAATTTTTTATTTCAGGAACTTTGTGATCAGAAGGGTAGGCCACCAGGAGTCTTATTTGCATAAGAACACATAGGCCTCCTGGGATAAATGTGAACAAAGAAGGGGAGACAAAGGCTATTTGACGGAGATTGACAGAAACTCACTTGAAATTAGGAGAGAACTGAGGTTCCTGGGTTCCTTCTTGTGACAGTGGTTTGGGGACATTGAGAAATTTACTTGAGGGAGACTGGATGGTGACTCTCATATGCCCTCTGGCCTCATCCCTCAGACCTTATGGGATAAGTTCCATAGAAAGGGAAGAACAAAACCAAAATAGTCAGGGTCTCTTTCCTAATAAAGGATAGTGTGAACATGAGAATAGACAACATTGGGCTGACCAAGTGTTACTCACTGAAGGGAAGAGATACTCCCCTTTGGGGATCCCTGTAGCAATTATGATGACAATGATAGCATCAATGGAATGGTGACAATTGCATTAACAGAGTGTTGAAAGCAGTTGATGGTGTGCCAGAAATACTAACAGTAATAACTACCATTTATTGAGGCTTACTATGTATCAGGACTCTTTCGTATATTATCCTAGTCCTATGGAGTAAGTACTAACTCCAGTTTACATATGAGAAAACAGAGAGACAGAGAAGTTAAGTGTCTGACACAGGTTCACAGAGCTGCCAAGTGGCAGATCCAAAATGCAAACGTTTTACCTCTAAACCCCATGCTTTTCATCATTAGACTATATGATAGTGAGAGTTGCCAAAGAGAGCATGAGCTTCCTGATACTAGGCTTGGAGTTCCAGAACACTTCTGCTTAGAAAATCTAGGTGGACCCCACTGAAAGGCTGCAGTGGCCCAGTGAAAGAAAGGCAACATGACTTGATCCTTTCATTCTCTGGGATGCAGTTTGTCCATGTGTGAACTGAGGTCATTCCAGAGCAGTGATTCTCAACAGTATTGCTCCATAGAAGAGGCTTTGGACATATGGGAGCATGTTTGTCTTCTCTTGTCATTGTGCCAAGTCTTTATATGTAAAAATAAATGTTGTTTTATAATAAAGCTCTTTCCTTTTTTACTTCCTGTATATCACAGGCCATCATTTATTTATTTTTATTTTTAAATTACTCGTGTAGACAGGGTGAATCACCTGTGTTTTTCATTTCAGGATAATGGGAGGAGTTCATTTCATTAAAAAAAATCAATAAGAGTCATTAGGTTAAGAACCACTGTTCTAGATGATTTATAATGATCCCTCCAGTTGTGACAGTCTGTGCTTCAAAATCATTCTTGGGGCAAGCGAAACAATGCTTACACTATCAGAAGTATTTGGATGACTCCGGAGCAAAGCCTGCTTCCCTGCCTCCCAGGTGTAGATGTACCCAGATTACCTACAGCTAGGGTAACCTGCAGATAAGGTTCCTTTTCCACTTAGGGGCCAGAAGTTTCTCCATAAAAGACATCATACCTTTGGACTTTAATCTCCTTTTATTTATATCAAGTACTAGCATCTTTTCTGACTCATAAAACTACAGGGAGAACCATCCTCTTTGCTATTCTGGGCCAGAGGGATGGGATAACGGA
This sequence comes from Mandrillus leucophaeus, assembly GCF_000951045.1. Taxonomy (NCBI): domain Eukaryota; kingdom Metazoa; phylum Chordata; class Mammalia; order Primates; family Cercopithecidae; genus Mandrillus; species Mandrillus leucophaeus. The sequence goes on from NW_012103576.1 coordinate 1,333,481, forward strand.
AAAAAGTCCATTATTACAAGTGTGTCTCCTGACCCCTCTCAGGTTAGCTCAGGTTACAATGATTAGGTTCTGACCATAAATAGTTTGTTCTACTCACCTAGCTCCACTCCTCCCACACATGCTAGTGGGCTGTTCCTTACTCCTAATTTTGGGGAAACTCCCATCATTTCTTCCTAGGCCAGCTCCAGCCACACCGTTTGAGTTTCAGTTCAAGACTGCTCATTAGGTTATAAGCTAAACTCAACTCCATGGCTGTGTCATTCCAACATTTCTGCCAGCATCTCTTAACAAGTTTCTTCTTAGGGTCTTCTTCTTAGCCTGCCGGAATTGTGTCCGGCAGCTACTTCCTGTTCTAAGGCCTTTCTGAAATACTCCCTAGCTCACTGCTTTCCTCAGCTATTCCAGTTTGAATCAATTTCTTGATATTTTTATTGACCTCATTTTCTCTGCACAGCATTTTAATCTCTCTGTACGGGCCTCCACTGAGTTTAGTTCCATCATCCTTTCAAGCAAGGGGCTTCCTAGTTGTCTTACTGGTGATCACCATGCTACACACGAAGCTCCATGATGATGGGAACACATCTGTGATATTCACCATCATATAACCTCAGTCTAATAGCATAGATCCTGGAACGAAGTAGACACTCAATAAATGCATTTTGGCCCACTGACTATGAAGTCCATATGTCCACTTACTAATAAATGTAATGGGAACCATGGTATGTGCTTGGTTCCCAAGTAACGACTGAATTTTCGGATTTCTGTAAGAAGCCATGGATACTGATGAACCTGGTCCTCACTGGGGGCCAAAAAAATTTTCTGGCCCAGATTTATAAAACCTTTTTCCTAGATCCATTTCTAGAGAATTTCACAAATCCCGAAGAATGTTCCAGCAAGGCCCATGCAAACTGTTTGCATGAAACATTTTGACTTGGAGGAGTGGGAGAAATAAGAAGGAACACTCCTACATTGTCATTCATTTCTCTTCCAGTTTGGAACAAGAACTAACTTGCATGCTCTGGTCTTTCAGAGATGCCCATAGCTTGGGAATTCAGTTTAAATAGGACTCTCTACTTAAAATTTGATTCAAGTCACACAGTATCTTTTCAGGAAAAGATACTGGCCTGTGAGTCATACATGGAAAGTGTTTATCATGCTGCAGTGAAAAACCATTTCCAAAGGGCATCCAGATACTTTGTGTTGTTTCCACTGTACTCTAACTCTAGTGGCCAAGGAAGTTAATGTGCACTCCATGAAGGGGACAACATTTCTTATTGCATAGGGCCCTGCAGCGATTGGCAAGGTCCTCATTCTGTTTCCTAGAGTATACCCACAAGAAAGTTAGTGAAATTTGTGACCCTGGGCAAGGCGACTCACTTTTTGGGCCCCAATTTCTCTATTTTTAAAGTAAGGGGATTGGACCTGTTTAGGTCTTAGGCTCCTTCAAAGAGGCAGTATTGAGAACACACAGGCTCTGAGACAGATAAACGCAGATGTCATTCAGGTCTCTGCTATTTGGTGGCTGTGTGATCTTGAACAAATCAATTAACATTTTTCAGCCACAATTCCTTTATCTGTAAATTAGAGATAAAACCCACTTCATTAAATGAGAGAGGATAAAGGAAACATGTAACATAGTGACAGAACTCAGCAATTATTACTTTCCTCTTCTTTTCCGTTTCTATCTTTTCCCCTTCTTTGTGTGGCCATAAATTACTGTCAGTGGAGTGTTGAAAATGTGCATAGTGATGCTACATCACTCTGCAGTGTCCGGAGATGTAGAATAAGGTCACTTCTCTTCTCAAATAAAGACATACGTGCGGCCAACAAACATATGAAAAAAAGCTCAACATAACTGATCACTAGAGAAATGCAAATCAAAACCACGATGAGATACTATTTCACACAAGTCAGAACAACTATTATTAAAAAGTGAAGAAACAACAGATACTGGCAAGGTTGTGGAGAAATAGAAACACTTTTTTTATTATTTTTTAAGTTCTAGGGTACATGTGCACAACGTGCAGGTTTGTTACAAATGTATACATGTGCCATGCTGGTGTGCTGCGCCTGTTAACTCATCATTTACATTAGGTATATCTCCTAATGCTATCCCTCCCCCATCCCCCCACCCCACGACAGGCCCTGGTGTGTGATGTTGCCCACTCTGTGTCTAAGTTCTCTCATTGTTCAATTCCCACCTATGAGTGAGAACATGCTGTGTTTGGTTTTCTGTCCTTGTGATAGTTTGCTCAGAGTGATGATTTCTAGCTTCATCCATGTCCCTACAAAGGACATGAACTCATCCATTTTTGTGGTTGCATACTATTCCAATAGTGTATATATGCCACAGTTTCTTAATCCAGTCTGTCACTGATGGATATTTGGGTTGGTTCCAAGTCTTTGCTATTGTGAATAGTGCCACAATAAACATATGTGTGCATGTGTCTTTATAGGAGCATGATTAATAATCCTTTGGGTATATGCCCAGTAATGGGATGGCTGGGTCAAATGATATTTCTAGTTCTAGATCCTTGAGGAATTGCCACACAGTCTTCCACAATGGTTGAACTAGTTTACACTCCCACCAACAGTGTAAAAGTGTTCCTATTTCTCCACATCCCCTTCAGCATCTGTTGTTTCCTGACTTTTTAATGATCACCATTCTAAATGGTGTGAGATGGTATCTCATTGTGGTTTTGATTTGCATTTCTCTGATGGCGAGTGATGATGAGCATTTTTTCATATGTCTGTTGGCTGCGTAAATGTCTTCTTTTGTGAAGTGTCTGTTCATATCCTTTGCCCACTTTTTGATGAGGTTGTTTGATTTTTTCTTATAAATTTGTTTAAGCTCTTTGTAGATTCTGAATATTAGCCCTTTGTCAGATGGGTAGATTGTAAAAATTTTCTCCAATTCTGTAGGTTGCCTGTTCACTCTGATGGTAATTTCTTTTGCTGTGCAGAAGCTATTTAGTTTAATTAGAACCCATTTGTCAATTTTGGCTTTCGTTTCCATTACTTTTGGCGTTTTAGTCATGAAGTCCTTGCCCATGCCTATGTGCTGAATGGTATTGCCTGGGTTTTCTTCTAGGTTTTATGGTTTTAGGTTTAACATTTAAGTTTTGGATCCATCTTGAATTGATTTTTGTATAAGGTGTAAAGAAGAGATCCAGTTTCAGCTTTCTATATATGGCTAGCCAGTTTGTATAAGGTGTAAGGAAGGGATCCAGTTTCAGCTTTCTATATATGGCTAGCCAGTTTTCCCATCACCATTTATTAAATAGGGAATCCTTTCCCCATTTCTTGTTTTTGTCAGGTTTGTCAAAGATCAGATGGTTGTAGATGTGTGGTATTATTTCTGAAGACTCTATTCTGTTCCATTGGTCTATATCTCTGTTTTGGTACCAGTACCATGCTGTTTTGGTTACT
>NW_012103576.1:1341298-1343038 GCF_000951045.1 Mandrillus leucophaeus
TCAAAGGGAGTGCTTCCAGATTTTGGCCATTCAGTATGATATTGGCTGTGGGTTTGTCATAAATAGCTCTTATTATTTTGAGAAACGTCCCATCAATACCTAGTTTATTGAGAGTTTTTAGCATGAAGGGCTGTTGAATTTTGTTGAAGACCTTTTCTGCATCTATTGAGATAATCATGTCGCTTTTGTCTTTGGTTCTGTTTATATGATGGATTACATTTATTGATTTGCTTATGTTGAACCAGCCTTGCATCCCAGGGATGAAGCCCACTTGATCATGGTGGATAAGCTTTTTGATGTGCTGCCGGGTTCGACTGGCCAGTATTTTATTGATGATTTTCGCATCAATGTTCCTAAGGGATATTGGTCTAAAGTTCTCTTTTTTTGTTGTGTCTCTGCAAAACTTTGGTATCAGGATGATGCTGGCCTCATAAAATGAATTAGGGAAGATTCCCTCTCTTTCTATTCATTGGAATAGTTTCAGAAGAAATGGTGCTAGGTCCTCTTTGTACCTCTGGTAGAATTCAGCTGTGAATCCATCTGGTCCTGGACTTCCTTTGGTTGGTGGGCGATTAATTATTGCCTCAATTTCAGAACTTGTTATTTGTCTATTCAGGGATTCAACTTCTTCCTGGTTTAGTCTTGGGAGCGTGTAGGTGTCCAGGAGTTTATCCATTTCCTCTAGATTTTCTACTTTGTTTGCATAGAGTTGTTTATAGTATTCTCTGATGGTCGTTTGTATTTCTGTGGGATCCATGGTGATATCCCCTTTATCATTTTTTATTGCATCTATTTGATTCTTCTCTCTTTTCTTCTTTATTAGTCTTGCTAGCAGTCTACCAATTTTGTTGATCTTTTCAAAAAACCAACTCCTGGATTCATTGATTTTTTGAAGGGTTTTTTGTGTTTCTAGCTCCTTCATTTCTGCTCTGATCTTAGTTACTTCTTGTCTTCTGCTAGCGTTTGAATGTGTTTGCTCTTGCTTCTGTAGTTCTTTTCATTGTGATGTTGGGGTGTCAATTTTAGATCTTTCCTGCTTTCTCTTGTGGGAATTTAGTGCTATAAATTTCCCTCTACACACTGCTTTAAATACGACCGAGAGATTCTGGTATGTTGTGTCTTTGTTCTCATTGGTTTCAAAGAACATCTTTATTTCTGCCTTCATTTTGTTATTTACCCGGTAGTCATTCAGGAGCAGGTTGTTCAGTTTCCATGTAGTTGAGTGGTTTTGAGTGAGTTTCTTAATCCTGAGTTCTAATTTTATTGCCCTGTGGTCTGAAAGACAGTCTGTTATAATTTCTGTTCGTTTACATTTGCTGAGGAGTTTTACTTCCAACTATGTGGTCAATTTTGGAATAAGTGTGATGTGGTTCTGAGAAGAATGCATATTCTGTTGATTTGGGGTGGAGGGTTCTGTAGATGTCTATTAGGTCCTCTGGATGCAGAGCTGAGTTCAATTCCTGGATATCCTTTTTAACTTTCTGTCTCATTGATCTATCTAATGTTGACAGTGGGGTGTTAAAGTCTTCCATTATTATTGTGTGGCAGTCTAAGTCTTTTTGTAGGTCTCTATGGATTTGCTTTATGAATCTGGGTGCTCCTGTATTGGGTGCATATATATTTAGGATAGTTAGCTCTTCCTGATGAATTGATCCCTTTACCATTATGTAATGGCCTTCTTTGTCTCTTTTGATCTTTGTTGGTTTAAAGTCTGTTTTATCAGAGACTAAGATTGCAACC
>NW_012103576.1:1343088-1369029 GCF_000951045.1 Mandrillus leucophaeus
TTCTTTGTCTCTTTTGATCTTTGTTGGTTTAAAGTCTGTTTTATCAGAGACTAAGATTGCAACCCCTGCTTTTTTTGTTTGTTTGTTTTCCATTTGCTTGGTAGATCTTCCTCCATCCCTTTATTTTGAGCCTATGTGTGTCTCTGCATGTGAGATGGGTCTCCTGAATACAGCACCCTGATGGTTCTTGACTCTTTATCCAGTTTGCCAGTCTGTGTCTTTTAATTGGAGCATTTAGCCCTTTACATTTAAGGTTAATATTGTTATGTGTGAATTTGATCCTGTCATTATGATGCTGGCTGGTTATTTTGCTCATTAGTTGATGCAGTTTCTTCCTACCATTGATGGTCTTTACAATTTGGTATGTTTTTGCAGTGGCTGGTACCAGTTGCTCTCTTCCACGTTTAGTGCTTCCTTCAGGAGCTCTTGTAAGGCAGGCCTGGGGGTGACAAAATCTCTCAGCATTTGTTTGTCTGTAATAAATTTTATTTCTCCTTCACTTACGAAGCTTAGTTTGGCTGGATATGAAATTCTGAGTTGAAATTTCTTTTCTTTAAGAATGTCGAATATTGGCCCCCACTCTCTTCTGGCTTGTAGAGTTTCTGCCAAGAGATCCCCTGTTAGTCTGATGGGCTTCCCTTTGTGTGTAACCCGACCTTTCTCTCTGGCTGCCCTTAACATTTTTTCCTTCTTTGAACTTCAGCAAATCTGACAATTATGTGTCTTGGAGTTGCTCCTCTCGAGGAGTATCTTTGTGGTTTTCTCTGTATTTCCTGAATTTGACTGTTGGCCTGTCTCGCTAGGTTGGGGAATTTCTCCTGGATAATATCCTGAATAGTGTTTTCCCACTTGGTTCCATTCTCCCTGTCACTTTCAGTTACACCAATCAGACGTAGATTTGGTCTTTTCTCATAGTCCCATGTTTCTTGGAGGCTTTGTTCGTTTCTTTTTACTCTTTTTTGTCTAAACTTCTCTTCGTGCTTCATTTCATTCATTTGATCTTCGATCACTGATACCCTTTCTTCCACTTGATCAAATCAGCTACTGAAGCTTATGCATGCATCACCTAGTTCTCGTGCCATGGTTTTCGGCTCCATCCGGTCATGTGAGGACTTCTCTACACTGTTTATTCTAGTTAGCCATTTGTCTAATCTTTTTGCAAGGTTTTTAGCTTCTTTGCAATGGATTCCAACATCCTCCTTCAGCTCAGAAAAGTTTGTTTTTACCAATCATCTGAAGCCTTCTTCTCTCAACTCATCAAAATCATTCTCTGTCCAGCTTTGTTCCATTGCTGGCGAGGAGCTGCATTCCTTTGGAGGAGAAGACGTGCTCTGATTTTTAGAATTTTCAGCTTTTCTGCTCTGATTTCTCCCCATCTTTGTGGTTTTATCTACCTTTGGTCTTTGATGATGGTGACATACAGATGAGGTTGTGGTGTACATGTCCTTTCTGTTTGTTAGTTTTCCTTCTAACAGTCAGAACCCTCAGCTGCAGGTCTGTTGGAGTTTGCTGGAGGTCCACTCCAGACTGTGTTTGCCTGGATATCACCAGCAGAGGCTGAAGAACAGCAAATATTGCAGAACAGCAGACATTGCTGCCTGATCTTTCCTCTGGAAGCTTCGTCTCAGAGGGGCACCCAGCTATATGAGTTGTCAGTCGGCCCCTACTGGGAGGTGTCTCCCAGTTAGGCCACTCAGGGGTCAGGGACCCACTTGAGGAGGCAGTCTGTCCGTTCTCAGATCTCAAACTCCATGCTGGGAGAACCACTACTCTCTTCAAAGCTGTCAGACAGGGACGTTTAAGTCTGCAGAAGTTTCTACTGCCTTTTGTTCAACTATGCCTTGCCCCCAGAGGTGGAGTCTACAGATGCAGGCAGGCCTCCTCGAGCTGCAGTGGGCTCCACCCAGTTTGAGCTTCCCAGCTGCTTCGTCTACCCACTCAAGCCTCAGCAATGGCAGGCACCCCTCCCCCAGCCTTACTGCCACCTTTCAGTTCTATCTCAGACTGCTATGGTAGCAGTGAGTGAGGCTCCATGGGCGTGGGACCCTCCGAGCCAGGCATGGGATATAATCTCCTGGTGTGCCATTTGCTAAGGCCATTGGAAAAGCACAGTATTAAGGTGGGAGTGTCCCGATTTTCCGGGTACTGTCTCTCACGGCTTTCTTTTGCTAGGAAAGGGAATTCCCCAACGCCTTGTGCTTCCCAGGTGAGGTGATGCCCCACCCTGCTCCATAGGCTGCTCCCACTGTCTGATAAGTCCCAGTGAGATGAACCTGGTGCCTCAGTTGGAAATGCAGAAATCACCCATCTTCTGTGTCACTCACACTGGGAGCTGCAGACTGGAGCTATTCCTATTCAGCCATCTTGGAACCTCTCTCCTAGAAACACTTTTACAGTGTTGATGGGAATGTAAATTAGTTCAACCATGGTGGAAGACAGTGTGGAAATTCCTCAAAGATTTGGAACCAACAATACCATTTGACCCAGCAATCCCACTACTGGGTATATACCCAAAAGAATATAAATCATTCTATTATAAAGATACATTGCATGCATATGTTCATTGAAGCACTACTCACAATAACAAAGACATGGAAGCAACCCAAATGCCCATCAATGATAGACTGGATAAAGAAAATATGGTACATATACACCATGGAATACTATGCAGCCATAAAAAGGAATGAGATCATGTCCTTTGCGGGGACATGGATGGGACTGGAAGCCATTATCCTCAGCAAGCTAACACAGGATCAGAAAACCAAACACCACATGTTCTCACTTATAAGTGGGAGCTGAACAATGAGAACACATGGACACCGGGAGGGGAACAACACTCACTGGGGCTTGTCAGGGGAGAGCAGTGTTGGGGAGAGCATTAGGGTAAAGAGCTAATGCATACTGGGCTTAATACCTAGGTGATGGGTTATTAGGTGCAGCAAAACACCATGGCACATGTTTACCTATGTAACAAACCTACACATCCTGCACATGTATCCCAGAACTTTTAAAAGAAACCAGTAAAATAATTTTTTAAAAGAGTAATACTGCTTCCATTCGCTGCTGAAAGTGCAAAAGGCAGTGCACACTCTAGACCATGAAGAGCTTGTGTTCTGGGAACATGTTGCCATGGACCCAGAAGCATTAACAGGATTTCTGTCTCAGTATATTTTCCCAGATACAGTACTGTAAACTGTACTTTCAGCTGACCAACATCCTAAGATTAGGATTGCCCTCTCAGTCACTGCTGATTTATAAATTAAGGAGATTAGGAGTCACTTTATTGACTAAAGGTGAGAGGTTAGAGTCTCTTTAAATCCATGTCAAAAAATATTTATTTCTGAGCCTATCCAACAAGGAAAGACAGAGTGAGCATGAGCATACTTTGTCTTGTTATCCATGGAATGTACATTCCTGTTGCTTAGCATAGATTACAAATTCCACTGAAAACCAGGATTTGTTTTTCAGATTTCAGTAACTCCTCATGGCATGTACTTTGGCAATCTTGCTGTAACTAGGAAGCATATATTGGACAGTATAATTTAATGGTTAAGAAGCTATGCTTTGGAATAGAGGTCCTGAGTTTTAATTACTGCACTGCCATTTTACTAGCAGTGTGATCTTAGTCAAATTAATTATCTTTGTGTGAGTTCCTTCATTTTCAAAATAGAAATAATACCCTCTTCATATAGTTGTTGTGGGAATTAAATGAGCTAATGCATGTGAAACACTGAAAACAGCACTTGGCATAAAACAAGCACTCAATACACGTTAGGTCTTACTAGGATTCTCATTAAAACTAGCATCACTATTATAATCAGGGCCCTTCATGTGCATATACCTAATTATATATTTACTATAAAGTAAGGTTGTGGAAAAAACTATTTATAATTTTTATTTGCAGCAAAACTTTTAGCAACAAGGTAAAAATATACCCCTAAAGCTTTGTTCATAGCCAAAGTGAGGCTTGTAGTAAATCTTGAGCTGGTCGAACTGCTATCTCTACCTCTATACAAAATTGATTCAAAATATATATAATGATTTCAGGGAAATGCAAATCAAAATCACAATACAATACCAACTCAATCCTGCAAGAGAATGACCATAATCAAAAAATCAAAAAATAATATTGGCGGGGATGCAGTGAAAAGGGAAAACTTTTATACTGCTGCGAGGAATGTAAACTAGTAAAACCACTATGGAAAGCAGAGTGGAGATCCCTTAAAAACCTAAAAGTAGAGAACTACCAGAAGATTCAACAATCCCATACTGAGTATCTACCCAGAGTAAAAGAAGTCATTATATGAAAAAGATACCTGCACACGCATGTTTATATCAGCACAATTTGCAATTGTAAGGAAATTGTGTTATCTATATACACACCATTGAATACTATTCAGCCATAAAAAGGAATCAAATAATGACATTTGCAGCAACCTAGATGGAATTGAAGACCACTATTCTAAGTGAAGTAACTCAGGAATGGAAAACCAAATATTGTATGTCTTCACTTATAAGTGGGAGCTAAGCTATGAGGATGCAAAGGCATAAGAATGATACAATGGACTTTGGGGACTTGGGGGAAAGGGTGTAGGTTGTTGAAGGATAAAAGACTACAAATTGAATACAGTGTATACTGCTCGGTGATGGATGCAGCAAAATCTCACAAATTACCACTAAAGAACTTATTCATGTAACCAAACACTACCTCTTCCCCAAAAACCTATGGAAATAATAAAATAAAATAATATATAATGAGCACCCACTGTGTTTCAAGCAGATTTGTAATTTTCTACTTCATCATACAGTTACATAGTTACACAATGTATGGTTTTATTGATTTCCCGTTGCCTTAAATAATCAGTTTGATTTTGAACAACATAAACAATTGTGTTGGGGTATGAGGGAACTAATAAATATTTCTATGCTTCCTACCTGAGGTTACAACCAACTGAGAGATAAAGCCAGGAGTCAAGCAAATGGAAATCAAAATAATCAGCTTTACTATTTCTAAAGCTGTTGGGCTAACATAGCTTAGCTTTGAAGACCTAACCGATGCTATATATCCCTCTCTCCCTTAATTGAAAATATCCCCCATAAAATTTCATGTCTACTCCACAGAGGCATGTCCTGCCCCACAGAGCCTTTGGGAACATGGAGCCAGTAGACCAAAGAGCATCCCAAAAGAGAAGAGGAGGGCAAAGCAGAGATACCCAGGTTAATCAACCATTGCTGGTTAATTAAGGCACTCCTCCAGTGGGGAACAATGAGTAAAAGATGAGGAAAGAGGCTAGGAGTGGTTAAGCAATCTCTTTACATGGAGCCATGAAGGGTGGGGGTTAAGTGTCCCTCCAACTTACCTTAGCTTTTTGTTCTTTTAATCATTAAGTATGTGGCCAACCAGGGATATGACTCCTCCTCTGGGAAAGGAGATCAATGGCCTGTTGAGATTCCCTCCTTTGTGAGGCCACTTGCCCAGTACCAGGTCTCATTGGGAATATTCTACTAGGGTTACTGGTGCGCAATGTAGATTTTTTTTTTTTTTTTTTTTACTTCTAGAAATGGTTAAGAACCATACATTAATTTCATGAAGCCTGAAACTTAGATGAACATGGCTAGAGAAAAACACATCTTATCTCACTTTATCTTCATGGCGATGAATTTCAAGTGGGCCCTTCCTTACCTCTGCTGCCAGTCATGACACATTTCCCTAGCTCATTCATTCCCCACTCCTGCAGACAACTATTCCTATCTTCTCCCCCACTGCAACAACTCCTTTCCCATGCTTACTCTCAGCTGATGGTCATGCTTGTTATTTCACTGGGAAAACAGAAGGACTCAGAAGAGATTTTTCATAAGCCCATACCATTATATGTATACACCTACTAGCCCATTCATTATGGTCTGCCTTCTTTCCTGTTACTATGGCCATCACGTTTCTGCTCCTAGCAAAGGTACTTTCCTTGTACATGTGAGCCAATGTCCTCTCCCCTATTCAAGGACATTACTCCAATATTTCTTTGTTCTCTCTTCTATGTCACTTATTTTCCTTTTTTTTTTTTTTTTTTTTTTCCATACTCAAGTATTTCTCCTATCCTAAAAACATAACAAAATAAAACCCCTCCCTCTATGTACTACCTCCTTCAGTGTACTGCCTGAGCTCTCTTCTGTTTGCAGAAATACTCCTTGGAAGAGTGATCTATATTCCCTGTCTCCAATTATTCTCTTTTCGTTCTCTCATGAGCCCATTCCAATCAGTGTTTATCAAAGTCATCAATGACTTCTCAATGTAGTGATTGATTCTCAGTTCTCATCTTATTTGACCTTATCATCAACATTTGACAACATTTATGGCTTTCTCCTCTTTGAATTCTCTCTTCATTTGACTTGCAGATACCATGTTCTACCTCTCTGCTGTTATTTCTCGAATGTCTTTGCTCATTTTCACCTTATTTTCTTGGCCCCTAAATATTGGGGTTGCAAAAGACTCAATCCTGGAACCACTTCTCTTTTGTAACTGCTATCACTCATGCTGATAACACCTACATTTATATATCCAGCTCAGAACTATCTATGGAACTCTACACGCATATATCCAACCACCTACTAGGTATCTCTGCTTGGATAGTCTAGTTGAAAACTCAAAGGTAACGTGTCCAAATCTCCTGATCTACTTTTCCTAGTCTTTTCTATCTCAGTAATAGTAGCTGCATTCTTCTGTCGCTCAGGCCCTTTACAACTTGGAATCATCCTGATTCCTGTCTTTCCCTTACATCTTACGAAAATAATTCATCAGCAATTTTCATTGACTCTACCTTCAAAAGATGTCTACAATTCAATCACTTCTTACCACTTCTACTGCTACTACTCAAGTTGATACTACCATCTTTTCTCTTCTGGATTATTGCAACAAACTCCTAACTGGTCTTTATGCTTTCTGTCTTGCCCCCTCATTGCCAGAGTTTATTTTCTGCACAATAGCCAAAGTGATCTTGTTAAAACTTAAATGACTCCTATTCTCAAAGCTTCCAATGGCTTTCCATCTCCCTCATGATCTGACTCCCTGTTACCTCTCTGCCATCATCTGTGACTGCTCCTCCCCTTAGTTACTCTTCTCCAGACACATGGGCCACCTTGCTGTACCTCAAACACCTTAAGCCTCACCCCCACTTCTTTGCAATTCTTGTTCCCTCTGCCTGGGCCACTCTTCTCCCAGACAACTGCCTGGCTTTCTTTCTCACTCATCTTGTTCAGATCTTTGCTTAAGTGTCACCTACTAAGTACAGCCTTCCCTGACCACCATATTGAAACCATATTGAAAATGGAACTATTCCCCCCTCCCAGTTCTTCTTTCTACTTACTATTTATTATAATGTAACTCATTATATATTTTACTCATTTGTCCTACTTATTAGCATTTTCTGACTACTCTTCCCAAAATGCAAGCTACTTGAGTCATGAGGGCAGGGATTTTTGTCTCTGTCTTTACTGCTTCATCTTCAGTTCCTGGCACATAGCAGATATTTCACACATATATATGTATATATGTAAATATATATTTGCCCCTCATATATATATGTGTGTTTGTATACATATATAAGAGGGGCAAATATATATCCATATATACATATATGGATACATGAAATCTATAACATATATTTCAAAGTATATGAAACAGTGCTTTTCACAACAAAGGGCATCAGGCAACAAAGGACAGGGATCTTTGCAAGATGGCAGACAAGTGAGATTGGCCATATGACTGGTCTCAGTGCTATGAGAGCGTTTCCAGATGGTTCCAGGAAGGAGAGAACAGTCACATTTATACATATACCTATATATGTATATTGTACATATACGTATATGTCTATATGTATATTATATATACGTGTGTGTATATATAATATACATATAGACATATACGTATATGTATAAGTATATAATATATAGGTGTATGAATATATGTGGCTGTATATACATATATGTATATATGGGGCAAATATATTTACATATATACAAATATATATTTACACATGTATACATATATGAATGAGCCGGAGGCTTAAAGCCCCAAGGCTTTATTTTTTAAATTTTTTATTCTTTCGAGATAAGAGTCTCACTCCATTGCCCAGGCTGGAGTGCAGGGGCACAATCACAGCTCACTGCAACCTTGACTTTCCAGGCTCAAGCGATCCTCCACCTCAGCCTCCCCAGTTGCTGGGACTACAGGTGTGCGCCACTGTGCCTGGCTAATTTTTAAAATTTCCGTAGAGATGGTGTCTTACTATGTTGACCAGGCTGGTCTCAAACTCCTGGTCTCAAGAGGTCCTCTCACATCAGCCTCCCAAAGAGCTGGGATTACAGGCGTGAGCCACCATGTGCAGTCTCCAAGTCTTTAAAACCTGTTCTATTTCCCCTCAAAAAATTGTATCCAGTCAGGTAAGCATTATAGTTCACCAGAGTTTGTGCAATGAGATTAAACATCAAAATGAAGAGCCAACAGCATAGAGATGCTCTGAATTGGAATGCAAATCTCTTTCCATTTTGAAGAGTCTAGAAAAAATTTAAAAGTCTAAGTACAAAAAGGTAAATATTGATTAGAATTAGAATTAGACATAGAATTCTCTAGATTTTATGAGTTAAAGTTCAAAGAAATTAGAGTCTGATGACCTACAAACTTAAATTCAACAGGGAATTCTACTTACTCCTGACCAAGGTGGAGAAAAGGAGTTGATTTATCCTTCTGCCTGAAAAACAATAACACCAAACAAAATGTATGAAACAGTGCTTTTCACGGCACTGGGCATTAGGCAACAAAGGACAGGGATCCTCCCAACATAGCAGACAAGTGAGATTGGCCATATGATTGCTTTAACTCAGTGCCATGAGAGAGTTTCCAGATGGTGCCAGGAGGGAGAGTGCAGTCAGAGCCTGGCAGATTCCCTGAATTAAGGTTATGGAGCTTAGAGTCCTGGGAGACCAAAGTAGCAAGCCAGTGTAGTGGAGAGGAGAGAGCTTCAGAGAGTTTGGAGGGGTGGGGAGGAGGGGGAGGGTGCGGGGAGGAACTGAATATCTGCAGAGGGTCTCTCTTGATTAACCTAGCAGTTAGTAGGTAAGTTCCTGATCAACACTTGCATGTCAGGAAAATAACAAAGACCATATAAAGAACCAGCTGAAAGAATTAGAAGTAATAGCGATTAGTTCTCACACAGGGCGAGGATAGTGCCTGTTCTCAACTGGCCAGACTGGAAAGCCTCATAATTCACAGGGCATTGGGTAGAGTACTCAGAAGGGTCTTGCCTCAACAATGAGAAAGAATTAGTCCTAGACTAAACAGTACTCTGGACCTGTCCAACAAATCATAAAAGCAGGACTCAAAAGGATGATACTGTTTCCAAGTAATTTGAAAGTGTCCCAGAACAAAGTTCAAGATTATTTATAGGAATACAAAAATATACAGTACCCAACAAAGCAACATTCACTATGTCTGGCATTCAATGAAAAATTACCAGGTGTGCAAAGAAGCAGGCAAATATAACCCATAATGAAGAAAAAAGAAAATCCTTCAATCAGTCTAACCCAGAGTTGACACCACAAGATATATTAATGCATTTTCTTCAGGTAGAAGGAAAAATGATACCAGATGGAAATATGGGTCTATACACAAAAAATGAAGAGCACTACAAAAATAACAGAATGGGTAAATGTAAATATATAAGATATTTTGATTTCTTATTATTGAAAACTCTTTAAAAGATAATTGATGTTGTAGAATGGGATGCTTAACATATGTAGAAGTAAAACACATGATAACAAAAGCACAAAGGCCTGGAAGGGATAAATGACAACTCAATTGGAAGAAATTTCTCACAATGATGTTAATTACTGTATTATTTTTACCTAATATTTTGAAGATTCCAGGTTTTGAATTGCTGTATGTTTTCTGCAGTAGTGGAGTATACTTCAAGTGTTGCATCATCTTCTCTAGTACTTTCAGAAAGGCTCAGCTAAGATTCTAACACTTGAAATTTCTCCTTAAGTTTTCTCTCCCTTCTCTTTATCTGTGTTCTGACTCTGGGTGACTTCCTTCCTTTTACTTTCTCTTTGCTTTCTGTCTTAGACATTTTTTAAAAAGACATCATCCTAGGTTCTGTGCTGTGGGGTCATCCTCTGTGAGTGATATGAAACATAAGTTGTGATTCTTCCAAAAGCATCCACTATGCAGAGAAATCTTGTCCACTTTCACCTCTCTAAATTGCATAGGCAGGAGATACTTTCCCATCAAAGCAACATTTAACTAAGGACCAGACTCTATTATTTCCCTGGCTGGATTCCCTTTAACATGGTTCATCTTTGCTATGCCTCTCTTTAGAGCCTTAGTCCCGTAAATTTTGCTGCCGTATTCCTTTAAGGATACAGACAAGTACTTATTGCTGCCTACAAAAGCTGTTTCATCCTGAAGCTTATTGAATAATTATTAGAATATTTGATGCTGATCTTCCTTGTCTTTTCCTCTCAATTCAGTCCAAAGTTTCTGAAATTACTTTCTACAGCTATCCTTCTCTTTGATGGTATCTCCCAATTTTTTAATTGCTATCTTGCAATTTGAATGGGGACCTACAATGCTAGCAACACACACTGTAGCTATAATATGGTTTATTGAGAATAACTTACATTCAAAGGAGTAACAGAACTCACAGGATCCACAGAACCCCTGTAACTATAGAATATTGATTCCAGTGAAGGTTGTACTTGAGCACACAAGAGCTGGAAAACAATAGTAGAGGAAACCCTGATGTCACTGAAAAAAAAAAAAAAAAAAACCATTATGTATATATACTTGTGAAAGAAAGTAGTTTCCTTGCAATTTTATTTTTGCCTATTAATTTTTAATTAACTAATTTAACTAAATTGTAATTTTTGCCTATTAAAATGAAACTAAGAGTTAATGTATATATTTTTATTGATGCATAATATAGGTACATAGATTCAAGATACATGTAATAATTTTATGCATTCATATAATTTGAAAACATCAAATCAGTGTACTTGGGATATCCATCACCTTAAATATTTGTCTTTTCTTTATACTAGAATCATTCAAATTTTCCTCTTCTAGCTATTTTGAAATATGCGATAGAATATTTTAAACTATAGTTGTCCTACTGATCTATCCAGGTCTTATTTCTTCTATCAAACCATGTATTTGTATAGAATAATCAACTTATCTTTATTCCCCTGTTCCTCTCAACCCTTCCCAGCCTCTAGTAACCACCAATCTACTCATGTCTTCATGAGATTCATTTTGTAGCTCCCACATATGAGTTGAGAACATGCAATATTTGTCTTTCTGTACTTGGCTTATTTTTTGACTTAACATGA
Source organism: Mandrillus leucophaeus (assembly GCF_000951045.1). Taxonomy (NCBI): domain Eukaryota; kingdom Metazoa; phylum Chordata; class Mammalia; order Primates; family Cercopithecidae; genus Mandrillus; species Mandrillus leucophaeus. The sequence continues at coordinate 1,354,468 of NW_012103576.1, forward strand.
TGCCCTCCAGTTCCATCCATGTTGCTGCAAATAGAAACAGGATTTTATTCTTTTTATAGCTGAATAATATTCCACTACACACACACACACACACACACACAAAATTTTTAAAATCTGTTCATCCACTGATGGGCACTTATGTTGATTCCATATCTAGGCTACTGTGGTTAGTGTTGCAATAAATATGGATGTGTAGATGTCTTTTTGACATAGTGGCTTCCTTTCTTTTGGATACATACCCAATAGCGGAATCGCGGGATCCTATGGTAGTTCTATTTCTAATTTATCAAAGAACCTCCCTACTGTTCTCCATAGTGGCTGTACTAATTTACATTCCCACCAACAGTGTATGAGAATACCCCTTTCTCCATATCCTTGCTAGCATCCGTTATTGCCTGTCTTTTTTATAAAAGCCACTTAAACTGGGGTAAGAAGGTATCTCTTTGTAGATTTTATTTGCATTTCTCTTATGGTTAGTGATGCCGAACATTTTTTCATATATCTGCTGGCCATTTGTATGTCTTCTTTTGAGAAATTTCTAATCAGATCTTTTGCCCATATTTTAATTAGAGTATTAGCTTTTTTGTTATTGGGTTAAGTGCTTCATATATTCTTATTAATCCCTTGTCAGATGGGTAGTTTGAAATATTTTCTTCCATCCCATGGGTTGCCTCTTCACTTTGTTGATGCTTTTTTCTGTGCAGAGTTTTTTAGCTTGAGGTAATCCCATTTGTCTATTTTCACTTTGGTTGCCTGTGCTTTTGAGGTCTTACACAAAAAATCTTTGCCCAAGGATCAGCGTCGTGGCTCATGCTTATAATCCCAGCACTTTGGGGGGTCGAGTTGGGAGGATAGCTTGAGGCCAGGAGTTCAAGACCAGCCTGGTCAATATAGTGAGATCCTGTGTGTACAAAAAAAAAAAAAAAAAAAAAAAAAAAAAAAGATTAACCAGGTGTCGCAGTGTGCACCTGTTATTTCAGCTACTTGGGAGACTGAGGCAGGAGGATCACTTGAGCCCAAGAGTTTGAGGTTGCAGTGAGCTATGATCACACTACTGCACTCCAGCCTGGATTACAGAGCAGGACTCCATTTCAAAAAACAAGCAAACAAAAACACTTTACCTAGACCAATGTTCTGGAGTGTTTCCATAAGCTTTCTTCAGGTAGTTGTACAGTTTCAGTTCTAGACTTAAGTATTTAATCAAATTTGGTTTGATTTTTGTGTATGGTTAGAGATAGGGGCCTGGTTTCATTCTTCTGCATGTAGTTATCCAGTTTTCACAGTACCATTAATTGAAGAGACTAGCGTTTCCCCATTGTATATTCTTGGAAACTTTGTCAAAAATGAGTTGGTTATAAATGCATGGATTTGTATCTGGGATCTCTATTCTATTCTATTGGTGTATGAGTCTGTTTTTATACCAGTACCATGCTGTTTTGGTTACTATAGCTCTGTAGTACAATGTGAAGTCAGGTAACGTGATTCTTTAGTTTTGTCCTTTTTTGCTTAGGATAGCTTTGACTATTCTGGGTCTTTTGTGGTTCCATATATATTTTAGGGCTGTTTTTTCTATTTCTGTGAAGAATGTCACTGGGTTTTTTATTGGGATTGCATTGAATCTGTAAATTGCTTTGGGTAATATGATCATTTTAACAATATTAATTTTTCCAAGCCACGAACATGGAATGTCTTTCCATTTTTTGTGTCTTCTTCAATTTTTTCATCAGTCTTTTAAGAGTTTTTCTTATAAAGACCCTTCACTTCCTTAGTTAAATTGATTCCTACATATTTTATATTCTTTGTAGCTGTTACAGATGGGATTGATTTCTTGATTTGTTTTTCAGATTGTTCACTGTTGGTGAATATAAATACTACTGATTTTTGTATGTTGATTTTGTATCTTGTAACTTTGCTGAATTTGTTTATCAGTTATAACAGGTTTTTTGGTGGGATTATTAGGTTTTTCAAAGTATAAGTTCATGTCACATGGAAACAAGGCTAATTTGACTTCTTCCTTTCCAATTTGAGTGCCCTTTATTCCTTTCTGCTCTGCTCTGGCCAGGACTTCCAGTACTATATTGAAGAAAAGTGGTGAAAGTGGGCACCATTGCCTCGTTCCACATTGTAGAGGAAATGCTTTCAATTTTTCCCCATTCTGTATGATGTTAGCTGTGGGTTTGTCATATTTGTCCTTTGTAATTTACAGGTATATATTCTCTATATCCAGTTCAATAATTTTTTGTCATAAACGATGTTAAATTTTATAGAATGCTTTTTTAAGATCTATTGAAATAATCATGTTGTGTTTATTCTTGATTCTGTTGATGGGATGTATAGCGTTTATTGATTTGTACATGTTAAACCATCCTTGCATCCTTAGGATGAATCTCATTTGATCATGGTGAATGATCTTTTTTAATGTGTTGTTGAATTTCGTTTGCTAGTATTTTGTTGAGAATTTTTGTATCTATGCTCATCAGTTATATTGACCTATAGTTTTATTTTTCTTTCTTTTTCTTTTTTCTGTGCTCTTGTCTGGTCATACTATCAGGGTAATGCTGACCTCATAAAATGAGTTATGAAGTTCTCCCTCCTCTCCAACTTGTTAAAAGAGCTTGAGCACAGTTGGTATTAGTTCTTTAAATGTTCAGTGGAATTCAGCAGTAAAGCCATTAAATCCTGGGCTTTTCTCTGTTGGGAAACGTTTTATTATGGCTTTGATCCCATTATTTGTTATTGGTTTATTGAGGCTTTCTATTTCTTCATGGTTCAATCTTGGTAGGTTGTATGTATCCAGAAACTTATTCATTTCTTCTAGGTTTTCAAATTTGTTGGCACATAATTGTTCATAATAATCTCTAATGATTCTTTGTATTTCTGTGGCCTCAGTTGTATAAGACTCAATTATTTGTTTATTCATCCATTCCATGCCTTTTAGTTGGAGAACCGAGTCCATTACATTCAATGTTATTATTGATAAATAAGGACTTACAACTGCCATTTTATTTCTTACTTTCTGGTTGTTTTGTTACTCCTCTCTTCCTTTCTTATTGTCTTTCCTGTGGTTGGGTGACTTTTTTCCTGGTAGTTTTAATTTGTTGTTTTCAATTTTGAGAGAATCTATTATAGGTTTTTGCATTATGGTTACCACAAGGCTTATAACAATCATCTTATAGATATAGGAAGTTATTTTGGAGAAATCATGAGTTTTATCTTAGATAACGAAGAATAGAAACAAAGAAAAAAATTTTAAACTTCTATACTTTAACTTAATCTTCCCCCACATTTTGACTCTAATTGTCTAAATTTACATATTTTTGTATTACCTATCTTTTAACAAGTTGCTCTAGCCATTATTGGTTTTGGTATATTTGTCTTTTGGGCTTCAGACTGGAGTTATGAGTGAATTGCACACCACAGTTGTAGTGTTACAGTATTCTGGGTTTGTCTGTGTGCCTAATTGTTTGTGCGCAAGTTAGTGGAATTTTTTCTGTATTTGTTTGTTTTTTTGTTTGTTAGATTGAAGAACTCCTTTTAACATTTCTTGTAAGATGAGTCTAGTGGTAGTGAATTCTGTCTGTCAGCTTTGTTTTTCGGGTAATACTTTATCTCTGTTTCATATTTTCTTTCAGCACTTTGAAAATGTCATTCTACTCCCTCCTGGCCTGTATGGTTTCTGTTGAAACCATACAGCCTGTTACCAGATCAAGTGGAGCTTCTTTATATGTTATTTGCATCTTTTCTCTCATTGGTTTTAGGATTCTGTGAAGAATGATGGTGGTATTTTGATGGGAATTGCATTGAATGTGTAGATTGCTTTTGGCAGTATGGTCATTTTTGCAATATTGATTGTACCCATCCATGGCATGGGATGTGTTTCCATTTGTGTCGTCTATGATTTCTTTCAGCTGTGTTTTGTAGTTTTCCTTGTAGAGGTCTGTCACTTCCTTGGTTAAGTTTTTTTTGTTTTTTTTTTTTGTTTTGTTTTGTTTTGGGTTTTTTTTGCAGCTATTGTAAAAGGAGTTGAGTTCTTTTGATTCTCAGCTTGGTTGCTGTTGGTGTATACCAAGGCTACTGATTTGTGTATATTAATTTTGTACCTGGAAACTTTGCTAAATCCATTTACCATTTCTAGGAGCTTTTTGGGTGAGTATTTTAGGGTTTTCTAGGTGTATGATCATGTCATCAGCCAACAGCGACAGTTTGACGTCCTCTTTATCAATTTGGATGCCCTTTCTTTCTCTTGCCTGATTGATCTGGCTCGGACTGTCAGTACTATGTTGAACAGAAGTGGTCAAAGTGGGGATCCTTGTCTTGTTCCAGTTCTCAGGGGGAATGCTTTCAACTTTTCCTTGTTCAGTATAATGTTGGCTGTGGATTTTTCATATCCAAATTTATTCTTGTTTTTCAAGATTATTTTGGCTATTCTGAGTCTTTTGCAATTCCATATGAATTTTAGGATTGATTTTTTTATTTGTGAAAAAAAAAAAAAAAACCTTTGTAATATTGATAGAATCCCATTGAACCTGGAGATTGATTTCAGGTGTATTGCCACATTGACTATACCAAGTATTTCAACCCATGAGGATGATATGTGTTTCCATTAATTTAGGTCTTTGAATTCTTCAGTCGTGTATTGTGGTTTTCATTGCATGAGTCTCGTACCTCTTTGGTTAAATTTGTTTCTAGTATTTTATTCTTTTTCATGCTAGTATAAATGGAATTGTTTTCTTAATTTCTGTTTCAGATTGTTTATTTCTATTATATAATATATGTTGTCTACGGCTAATATTTGTCTATATGTGCCCTGAAACTTTGCTAAATTTGTTTATTAACTCAATTTGGTTTTGTGGATTCTTTAAAATTTCCTATTTATAAGATTGTATCTCTTGTGTATAGAGTTTGAGAAATATATTTTCTGCAACTATTGAGATAATCATGTGGATTTCACCCCTTCATTCTATTAATGTTGTGAGTTATATACACTGATTTTCTTATGTTGAACCACCTTTGCATTCCTGGTTAAATCCCACTTTTTTGATGTAGAATTCTTTTAATATGATGCTGGGATTTAATTTCTAGTATTTTATTGAGAATTTTTACATCTACATAGAGGACATCGGTATGTGGTTTTCTTGTGATATCTTGTGATATCTTAGTATCAGGATAATGCTGGCATCATAAAATGACTTAGGAAGTGTTTCTTCCTCTTTTGGTTTTTGGAAAAATTTCAGAAGAATTGATGTTAATTTGTGTTTGTTTGAGGCAGGGTGTTGCTCTGTCACCTAGGCTGGAGTGCAGTGGCATTCTCTGCTTATTACAGCTTCAACCTCTTGAGCTCAAGTGATCCTCCTACCTCAGCCTCCTGGGTAACTGGAACTATAAGCATACACCATCATGTCTAAATAATTTTAAATTTTTTGTACATATGGGCACTCCCTATGTTGCCCAGACTGGTCTCGAATTCCTGGGCTCAAGTACTCCTCCTGCCTTGTCCTCCCCATGTGCTGGGATTACAGGTGTGAGCCACCATGCCTGACCAATTATTCTTTAAATATTTGGTAAAACATTGGTAAACTTAACAAAGAACACTTCTCGTCCTGCCCTTTTCTTTGTGGGTAGTTTTTATATAATTAATTCAATCTCTTTACTTGTAATAAGTATATTAGGATTTTCTTTCTTTTCTTTTTTTTTTTTTTTTTAGTCAATTTTGGTACTTTGTATCTTTCTAAGAATTTGTCTATTTTGCCAAGGTTATTTGTTGGCATGCAATTATTCATAGTATATTCTCATATAATCCTTTTTAATTCTATTAAGCCAATAATAATGTCCCCACTTTCCTTTCAAATTTTACTTATTTGAGTCTTGTCTCCTTTTTCTTCATGAGTGTATTTTATTGCTCTCTTTGAAGAGCCAACTTTTGGTTTTGTTGATTATTATGTTTTCTATTCTCTATTTTGTTTCTCATTGCTCTAATATTTATCATTTATTTTCTTCTGCTTGATTTGTGGTGAGTTTGATCCTCTAGTTTAGTTCTCTATGTTATAAAATTAGATTATTTGAGATCTTTCTTCTTTTTTCAAAATGTAGGCATCCATTCATAAATTGTCCACTGAGCACTGTTTTCATTGCATCTCAAACGTTTGGGCATCTTGTGTTTTTGTGTTAGTCTTCAAGCATTTTCTAATTTCCCTTTTGATTTCTTCTTGAACCATTGTTTATTTAAAATGTGTTCTTTTGTTTTCATATATTTATGAATTTTCTGGTTTTCCTTCTGTTATTGATGTTCAGTTCCATTCCATTGTGATTAAAGAATATACTTTGTATGATTTCAGTCTGTTTAATTTTTTCAAGACTTGTTTTGTAGTTTAACATATCTTTTATCCTGAAGATTGTTCCAAGTGCACTTGACAATAATGCATAGCCAGTTGTTATTGGGAAGGTGTTCTACACGTGTCTGTTAGTTCTCATTGGTTTATGGTGTTGTTCAAGTGCTCTGTTTTCTTATGGCTCTCCTGTGTAGCTCTCCCCATTATTGAAAGTGAGGGATAGAAGTCTCCACATATTGTAGAACTGTCTATTTCTCCATTCAAATCTGTCAATTCTTGCCTCATACATTTTAGGTCTCTGTTGTTAGGGGTGTGTGTGTGTGTGTGTGCGCGCGCGTATAATTATTATATCTGTTTCACAGATTGACCTATTTATCAATATATAATGCTCTTCTTTATTTCTTATAACAGTTTTTGGCTTAAAAATCTACCTTTTTCTAATATTACTATAGCTACCCCACTCTCTTTCTGTGATTGTTTGTATGGAATATATATATTTTTTCATTATTTCACTTTCAGTCTAGTAGTGTCATTGGATCTGAAGTGAGTCTCTTCTACACAGCATATAGATTGATCATTTTTTTATCCATGCTGCAGATCTCTGTCTTTTAATCAGAATGTTTAATTTATTGGCATGTAAAATAATTATTGATAAGAAATAACTTACTTCTGTAATTTTGTTATTTTACATATGCCCTATTTTGGCTTCACAATTCCTAGATTCCTGCCTTCTTTTGTATTTAGGTGATTTTTATAGTGTACCATTTAATTCCCTTCTCATTTCCCTTTGTGTATTTTTTCAGTGATTTTCTTAGTCATTACCTAGAGGATTGCAATTAACAGCTTAAACTGATAACAGCCCAGTTTGAATTCAATAGTATACAACAATTTTGTTTCTATATATTTTCATTCCTCTCCATGTGTATTGTTATTGTTAAAAATTATACCTTTATGTGTTGCAAGCCCATTTACGCATGTGTAAATTATTGCTTTGTGTGTTTGTCTTTTAAATTGTATAGGAAAAAAGAGGAGTTACAAACCAAAAATGGAATACTTGCTTTTATATTTCCTGTGTAGTTACCTTTATTGATGTTATTTATTTCTTAGGGTGGCTTAAAGATAATGTCTAGAATACTTTTATTTCTGAATCACAGATTTCCTTTAGCATTTATTGTAGGGAAGGTCTACTAGCATTAAACTCTCACCTTTTGTTTCTCTGAGCATGTTTTAATTTCACCTTCCTTTTTAAAGGATAGTTTTGCCAGATGTGGAATTCTTGGGTGACAGTGTACTTTTTCAATAAGCACTTTCAATATGCCATATTACCCCTGGCTTACATAGTTTCTGATAACTAATTGGCTATTAATCTTACTGTTTTCCTCTTATAATAAGTCACTTCTCTCATTTAACTTTCAAGATTCCCTCTTTTTCTTTGGTTTTTGACAGTACAGTACGATTATAATTTGTCTTGGTGTGGATCTCTTTGTGCTTGTAAGTACTGAGAGTTACTTGGACTCCTTGGATATGTAAATTTATGAATTTTATCCAGTTGGGGGGGTTTTCAGCCATTATTTATTTAAAATTCTTTAGTCCCTCTCTCTGTTTCCCCTCTTCAGGGATTCCCAGTATGTATAAACTGGTACACTTGATTCTGTACCACAAGTGTGTTGGACTTTGTTCATTTTTATGCATTCTTTTATCTTTCTACTCCTCATAGTGGATGGTTTCAGTTGACCATCTTCAGGTTCATCGATTCTATTCTCTGCCTGTGCAAATCTCCTGTTGAACTTCTGTAGAAATATTTTTATTTTATTCATGTACATTTTAGCTCTACAATTTTTATTTAGTTTCTTTTCATAATTTATCTTTATTAAATTTCTCTATTTGTTGACAAATCATTCTCTTGGTTTTCTGTAGTCATTTGCCCATGATTTTCCTTAGCTCTTTGAGCATAATTAAGAGAGTTGGTTAAAGTCTTTTTCAAATGAGTGCATTTTCTTTCCTCAGGGAGAGTTTCTGTTCATTTATTTCTTATGTATTGATGATACCTTCTTGTTTCCTTGCATACTTCATTATTTTTTGTGGAAAACTGGACATTATGAATATTGTAATGTGGTAACTCTGATAATCAGATTTTCTCCCCTCCCCAAAGTTTGTTGACTCATTCTACGAGTTTTGGTTGTTCATTTAGTGACTTCTCTAAAATTTTTTTAAAGATTGCATTCATTGCCATGTGTCATCTGTGAAGTCTCTTTTCTTTAGCTAGTGGTTTGACAGAGATTTCCTTAAACACCTGGAGACAAGAAAAAAAAAGAAATGAAAAAAAAAGGAAAAGAAAAGACTCTTAAGGTCTTTGCAGATTGGCTCTGTGTTGTGACACTCCTTCAGTGCTTGCCCAGGTCATTCAAAACTCTTCCTTATTCTTCATTTCCTGTTGTGCTGAGCCTAATGGTCATGCAAGAGATGAAAGCATTAGGTATTCTCAGGTATTATATGAGCATGCCCTTGGTTCTGAGTATGCACTTGACTTTCTACATATTCTGGGATATGTGGGACCTTTTCAATGCTCCATTTCCTCAAAGTATCTTATCCCCCCCATTTTTCTTTCTTGTGTGCCTATTGTTTGTTCCAACTCTCACATTTTGTCCCAGATATAAGCAGCTTGTTCATTTGCCTTTTAGTATTTTAAAGGAAAGTGCTTCATGTAGCTGCATCTCCAATTGAGAAAGTTCCAAGTTAGGCAAAACAAAGGCAAATTCCTATATCAGTCTTTAGGAGTTCCCCCAATGAAGGATGAACTAATAACTACAATTCCTTAGGAATAAAGTCAGCCGTGCTTCATCTGGAACCAAGAACCTACACTAGGAACAAAAGCAGTGATCTTCAATACTGCTACCTTCCTGGGGATGTGGACTAAACAAGGTATGTTAAAATGCCACGAAGGTTTCCTAAAGAAGATGTCAGTAGCCATTTTTCTGGTTAAGCTATAGTTTGACTGACATACACCTTTGACTATCTTTCAATGTCTAATAAAGTTGATAAGTGTCTGATAAGAAACCCTCTGTAATTCATTCTATGAAGCCAATATCACCCCAATACCAAAACCAGGAAAGGGCATAACCAAAAAAGAAAACTACAGACCGATATCCTTGATGAATATAGATGCTAAAATCCTTAACAAAATACTAGGTAACCGAATCCAACAACATATCAAAAAGATAATAAACCATGATCAAGTGGGTTTCATACAAGGGATGCAGGTATGATTTAACATATGCAAATCAATAAATGTGACACACCCCATAAACAGAATTAAAAACAAAAATCACATGATCATCTCAATAGATGCAGAAAAAGCATTAGACAAAATCCAGCATCCTTTATGATTAAAACTCTCAACAAAATCGGCATACAAGGGACATACCTTAATGTAATAAAAGCCATCTATGACAAACCCACAGCCAACATAATACTGAATGGGGAAAAGTTGAAAGCATTCCCTCTGAGAACTGGAACAAGACAAGGATGACCACTCTCACCACTCCTCTTCAACATAGCACTGGAAGTCCTAGAGCAATCAGACAAGAGAAAGAAATAAAGGGCATCCAAATTGGTAAAGAGGAAGTCAAACTGTTACTGTATGCTGACGATATGATCCTTTACCTGAAAACCTTAAAGACTCCTCCAGAAAGAGCCTAGAACTGATAAAAGAATTCAGCAAAGTTTCTGGATACAAGATTAATGTACACAAATCAGTAGCTCTTCTATAAACCAACAGCAACTAAGCAGAGAATCAAATCAAGAACTCAACCCCTTTTACAATAGTTGCAAACAAACAAACAACAACAACAACAACAAAAACTTAGAAATATATCTAACCAAGCAGTTGAAAGACCTCTACAAGGAAAACTACAAAACACTACTGAAAGAAATCATAGATGATAAACAAATACAAACACGTCCCATGCTTATGTATGGATAGAATCAATACTGTGAAAATGACCATACTGCCAAAAGCAATCTACAAATTCAATGCAATCCTCATCAAAATACCACCATCATTCTTCACAGAATTAGAAAAAACAATTCTAAAATTCATATGGAACCAAAAAAGAGCCTGCATAGCCAAAGTAAGACTAAGCAAAAAGAACAAATTTAGAAGCATCACACTACCTGATTTCAAACTACACTATAAGGCCATAGTCAGCAAAACAGTGTGGCACTGGCATAAAAATAGCTACATAAACCAATGGAACAGAGTAGAGAACCCAGAAATAAAGCCAAATACTTACAGTCAACTGATCTTTGACAAAGCAAACTAAAACATAAAGTGGGAAAAGGACACTCTCTTCAACGAATGGCCTTGGGATAATTGGCTAACCACATGTAGCAGAATGAAATTGGATCCGCATCTCTCACCTTATACAAAAATCAACTCAAGATGGATTAAGGACTTAAACCTAAGACCTGAAACTATAAAACTTCTAGAAGATAACATCGGAAAAACTCTTCTAGACTTTGGCTTAGGCTAGGATTTCAGGACCAAGAACCCAAAAGCAAATGCAATAAAAACAAAGATAAATAGCTGGGACCTAATTAAACTAAAGAGCTTTTGCACAGCATAAAGAATAGTCAGCAGAGTAAACAGACAACCCACAGAGTGAGAGAAAATCTTCACAATCTGTACATCTGAGGGAGGACTAATATTTAGAAACTACAACGAACTGAAATCAGAAAGAAAAAAAACAAACTATCCCATCAAAAAGTGACCTAAGGACATGAATAGACAATTCTTAAAAGAAGATATACAAATGGCCAACAAACGTATGAAAAAATGCTCAACATTACTAATGATCAGGGAAACGCAAATCAAAACCACAATGTGATACCACCTTACTCCTCCAAGAATGGCCATAATCAAAAAAATTGAAAAAATAGAAATATATCTATTATATTAGATGTTGGCATGGATGCAGTAATCAGGGACCACTTCTACACTGTTGGTAGTAATGTAAACTAGTACAGCCGCTATGGCAAACAGTGTGGAGATTCCTTAAAGAACTAAAAGTAAAACCACCATTTGATCCAGCAATCCCACTACTGGGTATCTACCCAGAGGAAAAGAAGCCATTATTCAAAAAAGATACTTGCACACGCATGTTTATAGCAGCACAATTCACAGTTGCAAAATCGTGGAACCAACCCAAATGCCCATCAATCAACGAATGGATAAAGAAACTGTGATATATATATATAGGAATATATATGTATATATGAATACTGCCCAGCCATAAAAATGAATGAATGAATGAACAGCACTTGCAGTGACCTGGTTGAGATTGCGGACTATAATTTTAAGTGAAGTAACTCAGGAGTGGAAAAATCAAACATCAGATGTTCTTGCTGATATTTGGGAGCTAAGTTATGAGGGCACAAAGAGCATTCAATGGACTTTGGGGATTTGCGGGGAAGGGTCGCGGGGAGCGAGGAATAAAAGACTACAAATATGGTGCAGTGTATACTCCTCGGGTAATGGGTGCACCAAAATCTCACAAATCACCACTAAAGAACTTACTCATGTGAGCAAATACCACCTGTACCCTAAAAACTTATGGAAAAATAAATAAATAAAATGCAGAGAACTTACTTAGTAGGCCCAAATCAATAAATTCAGCCTGATCCAATTCTATGTTCCTTCCACCATTTTTCCCACAACGTTAATATCCATTCCCATGCCTGTTCTCCAGATTTCTGCTTATATAAATTAGAAAACTCAAGCAGTTCTTTTCAAGTGTAGTGCACCTCTTCATGGGCCACACTTTCAACCTCACCTCTAGGGTCCCACCAGGACTTTAGTCTAGTTATGTGTCTAGAAGTAAACAGAAGTGTTGGGTGTGGCTTCTGAGGAGAATCAACATTATCTTGCCTGACAACTGCCTCAGGGGAAACCATCACTGTTGCCTCAGGCAGAGCAAGGTTTATCTCCTCAGGCAAAGGTGGAAAGGCTGATGGCAGCGTGGGTCAGGGAGGGGATGTTGCCAGTACTGGGGATGGGGAAGCTGTTTCTTCTGGCAAAAAAGTTTATCAGAGTTTACAAATTCAGTGTCCCCCACTTCATCAGGGTCCTCCCACACATCCCCATTCCAAGTTTCAGGGTCCCATTCTTTTCCAATCAATGCCCTCACTTCAACAGTAGACACCTGATGAGGCTGTGCATGCACCTTTCATTGCAAGTCAGCCACTCGCATGATAAGAGCTTGTGTCTGTTTTTCCACAATTTCAGCTCTTTCTCTACAGGAGATAAGACTCTCACTCAGGACAATCTTAATAGATTTAATGCTCAGTATCTGCTTCTGAAGCTGGGAGACAGAATATCTGAATTCATCATCTTCTTTCATCACTTTGTCCTTTGAAGTTAGGAGCAACCAACCAGCTTCATTATGTTCCTTTGTTCTCCACATAGGGTCAAATGCATTATGTATAGAGTCAATAAACTCCTTGCCTCTCACAAGCGGTGAGTCAAGAGTGTCAAATGCATTTATTTTGCAGACCTCTCTAAACAGTTCACACCAAGGACTATCAGTGTTCTCCATACTATTAGAAGTAGAGTCCTTAGCATTTTTGGGTCTAATCATATTAAGCAGCCAACTCCAGAAACCCCAAACCAACAAAAGAACTCCATTCTTAATATTCAGTTCCTCTAAAACCACTCCTGGTACTAAAATCTGTATTAGTCAGGGTTCTCTACAGGGACAGAAGAGGATATATACATATATATATAAAATATTAACTCATAGGATCATAGGGGTCCCACAATAGGTTGTCTGCAAGCTGAGGAGCAAGGAGAGCCAGTCTGAGTCCCAAAACTGAAGAACTTGAAGTCTAATGTTTGAGGGCAGGAAGCATCCAGAATGGGAGAAATATGTAGGCTGGGAGGCTAGGCCAGTCTAGTCTTTTCACGATTTTCTGCCTGCTTTATATTCTAGTCCCACTGGCAACTGATTAGATGGTGCCCACCCACATTAAGGGTGGGTCTGCCTTTCCCAGCCCACTGACTCAAATGTTAATCTTCTTTGGCAGCACCCTCAGAGACACACCCAGGATCAATACTTTGCATCCTTCAATCCAATCAAGTTGGCACTCAGTATTAACCATCACACCTACTTAAAAAGCCTTATTTTTAAACCCAGTCCCATTGGAAGTAAGGGTTTCAACATATGAATTTGGGTAGCGGGTAGAGAGACACAATTCAGGCAATAACACTGCTCTAATATGCTTGATGGATGGGATAGTTTCCCAAAATAATAAGAGATTACCACTGGAGCATTCTTTCTCTATCTTCCTTTGGCATGAGGTCATCAGGATCTATATGAATGCTCTGGGATGGGGGTCTTTGTGTCTGCCTGTCTTGTCTTGGTTGGTGTATTTTACTCTTCTTTTTCTAGTTTCTTAAGTTTGAAATTGAGGTAATTGGTATGAGATCATTTTTTTTCTTTTCTAATATAACCATTTAAAAGCATAAATTTCTCTCTAAGCACTCATATCCCACAAAATTTTATGTGTCATCTATTAATTTTCATCCTGTTAAATATACTTTCTAATTTTTCTTGAGTCTTTTTCTTGGACCCATGGATTATTTGTGAGGTTTTTTTTCTTAATTTCCAAGTGTTTGTCAATGTTCCCGTTATACCTCTGTTACTGATTTCTAGTTTAATTATATTATAATTAGAGATTTAAATTATTATATTCTAAGCTTATGAAGGTCTTTTTATGACCTAGTATATGGTATATCCTGGTAAATCTTCCTTGTGCACTTGATGGAATGTATATTCTGCTGTTCTTGTTGGGTGGCGTGTTCTATAAATACCAATGAGATACAGTTGGTTAATTGTATTATTCAGTTTTTCTACATTCTTATTTTCTATCTGAGTCTACTGATTCCTAAAAGAGGAATCTTGATGTCTCCAGCTAAATTTGTGGACTATTTTTATTTCATCTGTCATTTTTGTTTCATATACTTTGAAGATTTGTTGCTATGCAGTGACAAAAACCGCAATTAATTTTGCACCAAACTAATAGTTGTATACACATTGAAGATATTTCTGTCAGGATTAATTGACCCTCTTATTATTAGATAATATCCCTGTTTATCCCTTGCCACACTTTTCACTCCAAAGTATATTTTGTTTAATATTAATACAACCCCTCAGCTTTTTTTTTTTTTTTTTTTTTT
>NW_012103576.1:1369079-1403794 GCF_000951045.1 Mandrillus leucophaeus
AGTCTCGCTGTGTCGCCCAGGCTGGAGTACAGTGGTGTGATCTCAGCTCACTGCAAGCTCCGCCTCCCGGGTTCTCGCCATTCTCCTGCCTCAGCCTCCCGAGTAACCGGGACTACAGGCGCCCACTACAGCGCCCGGCTAATTTTTTGTATTTTTAGTAGAGACGGGGTTTCACCGTGGTCTCGATCTCCTGACCTCGTGATCCACCGGCCTCGGCCTACCAAAGTGCTGGGATTACAGGCGTGAGCCACCGTGCCCGGTCGGCCCCTCAGCTTTTGATTAGAGTAAGCACTATATATTATTTTCAAACGTTTGCTTTAAACCCACCTATATCATTAAAGTGAATTCCTTTGAGACAGCATATAGTTGATTCATTTTTTGTTGATTCTGATCATCTCTGTGTTTTATTGAATGTTTTTAGGCCATTTGTATTTTATGTCATTATTTATATGTTTGGCTTTAGTTCTACTATTTTATTATTTATTTTCTGTTACTTTCCTCTGTTAATTTTTTTCTTTGTTTTTCCTCTCTTGCCTTCTTTTCAGCTATTTTGAGTTATCTGAATACTTTTAGTATTCCATTTAAATGCATCTATTGTGTTTCTTTCTTTTCTTTTTTATTGTACTATTTCTATGGATTGAATGTGTCCCCTTCAAAATTCAAAATTATTTAATAAGTTGAAACTTAATCCTCACTGTGTTGTTATTATGAGGTGGGGCCTTCTGGGAAGGGATAAAGTCATGAGAACTTTGCACTCATGCATACATTAGTGCCTTATAAAAGGGCTGGAAGGAACTAGCTTAGGCCCTGCCTTTGTGTGCCTTTTGTCACAAAAAGACATAGCATTTGTCCCCTCCAATGAATATAGCAACAAGGCACCATCTTGGAAGTAGAGAGCAGCCCTCACCAGACATTGAACCTGCCAATACTTTCAGCCTCCAGATCTGGGAAAAGCAAATTTCTGTTCTTTATAAATTACCCAGTCTCAAGTATTTTCTTATAGCAGCACAGCAGACTATGACACTGTATAGTTTTTTCATGATTAGTCTAAGGATTGTACTAAACATACTTAAATTTGTGCTGTATACTTAGAATCAATATTTTATCACATCAAATTGAATGTAGAAACTTTTTAAACATATAAGTTATTTTACCCTCCACTTTTTATATTGTAGTTTTAAAAAAATATTACATTTACATACATTGAAAATCCTATCAAACGTTATCATAGTTTTTTACTTTGAACATGAAACGTATTTTTAAAAACTCAAGAAGCGATTAGTAATTTTTTATATTTACACAGATTTTAACCATTTGTGCTGTTCTTTCTTGATTCTTGATGTTTTAGGTTTCCATGTGGGGTCATTTCTATTTCATCTGAATAATTTCCTTTAGCAGTTCTTTACAAGCGTATCTGCTGGCACTGAATTCTCTTAGTTTTCCTTCTTAGAATAATGTATTTACCATATATTTATTCCTGAAAGATATTTTTGCTGGGGACAGAATTCTGAATTAACAGGTCTCTTTTTGCCAAACATTTAAAAAATTTTGTGCTACTTACTTCTGGCCTCCATGGTATCTATGAGGAATCTGCTGTCATTCAAATAATTGTTTCTCTTTAAGTAATGTGTTGTTTTTCTTGGGCTCGTTTCAAGGTTTGTTTGTTTTTTTTTTCTCTTGGTTTAGTTTTTAGTAATTTAATTATGGTGTGTCTAAGAATAGATTTGTCAGGATTTATCCTTTTGGAGGTTTTCTGAGCTTTGGGATTTGTAGCTTTCACCATAACAGGACATTTTCAGCCATTATTTCTTTCTCTTTTTTTTTTAACTTTTATTTAAAGTTCAGGTGTACAAGTGCAGGTTTGTTACATAGGTAAACTTCTGTCGAGGGGGTTAATTTTATGGATTATTTCATCACCCAGGGATTAAGCCTAGTATCCATTAGTTATTTTTCCAGATCCTCTCCCTCCTCCCACCCTCCACCCTCTGATAATCCCCAGTGTCTGTTGTTCCCGTCTATATGTCCATGTGTTCTCATCATTTAGCTCCCACTAATAAGAACCTGTGATATTTAGTTTTCTGTTCCTATGTTAGTTTGCTAAGGATAGTGGCCTCCAGCTTCATCCATGTCCCTGCAAAGGACATGATGTTATTGTTGTTGTTGTTGTTGTTTTTGAGATGGATCTTGCTCTGTCGCACAGGCTGGTGTGCAGTGGTGCAATCTCGGCTCACTGCAATCTCCGCCTCCCTGGTTGGAATGATTCTCCTGCCTCAGCCTCCTGAGTAGCTGGGATTACAGGTACCCACCACCCTGCCCAGCTAATTTTGATCTTGTTCTTTTTTATATTCAGCCATTATTTCCTCAAAATGTTCTACATCACACTTTAGCACCTCTCCTTCTGGAACTCTAATGACATGAATGTTAAAACCCTGGGGCCTCACTGATTCTGATAGTTTTTTTAAAATTGTTTTTCAATCTCTTTTTCCTTTTCTTCAAATTGGATAATTGTTTTTGATCTGAATATAAAAGTCCATGCACATTAAAACACGAAGAATTGGGAATAAGCATTGCTACCCCAACAGCTTCAATTTGTGTGTAACTATCAGAAATTCTGTCCCATAAATGTTGGTTATGCTTATGATGTCTTGCCTTAAAATTACAAGTGCCATACATTCATTATCCATACCCTATATATTGGTATACAGACATTTGTGTCTGAAAGGATTTCTAGAACTTTTCTGTTTTGTTTCTTCATAAGAATTATTAGGCATGTCCTCTACTAGACTGTTCTGTTTATGTCACACCCCCACAGCATCTGGTTTACAGTTATATCTGATAATTTTTCTTCTTCCCTTTGAATATACATCGAAGACCCTCTTTAGGAGGTCATCAGCATTCCTTTAAAACAGGCTCAGATGTGAGATGCACTCAGTCACTTGCTGGTGGCTCATTCTTTAGGTATGGGGTTGATTCAAACCCAAGAGTCCTTAGAATGAACAACCTTTTCCTAAGAAAATGAGCAGCTGGAATAAAGCTCTGCTGTTTTTCTTTAGGTGACCTTTGGGTTCTTGCTGAATCAGTTTTTCCTCTGTGCCCCTATTTCCCCAGCTTCACAGCATCACAAATATTCCAGTATTAACAGGCACTCAGCTTCAAGTAAAGTTCGTGCTGATTTTTTACACATTTATTACTCAAGTCCTTGCCATCTCTCTGGCTATCAAAGGAATAAAACTGCTTGGGGAGGTTATTGGGTTAAATGAAGTAAAGGCGAGTTGTTCTGCCACAGAAAGTGAACAAGGACAATTAGTGTTGAAACATGTGGGAGTGAGGCAGGAACATTGCTGTTGTAGTCAGAGGTGTAGTCAAGATCTGATAAAAACTGCAGTGCCAGGTGATGACTACTCCTTGGTAAGATGTGTACGTGGGTGTGTATATACAGAATAGTTGGTGGGGGAGCATCTTGATGGGGACAAAAGTGACAGGTATCCTTTTCTGACTTTTTTCTGATGATTCACCGATAAGAACCAGCTTTAACAAAATTTATCAAAAGAGAATAGCTCTCTGGAATGAAGATTACAGAAGTCTAAGAGGCAAAAACAGAAAACCTAACTTTGATTTCTTTGTGAACAAAGAAGAGTGGAAAGGATTAATTTCTGAATGAGTTTTAGCAGAGTGTTGAAATGAGGGTGCAAGAATGTTAGAAGTCAGTGGGACTGCCTTAGGGCTAGCAATATATGTGCATTGCTGACCTAGAAGTCACTTGGTTAAAAGTAAGAACTCCTTCAGTTTTAGAAAAACCAACACAAACAGGCTTATGGAAAAAGGGGAATTTATTGACTTACAAAATGGAGAGGTTAGGAGGTCGTCTAATTACAGTCACAGCTGGATTCAGGGTAGAGCAATGTGATAAGGACTTGATTCTTTACAATCTCTCAACTTTGCAAACAACTTTGTTGATTTCATTCTCAGACAGGCTCTCACCTCAAGGTCTAAAGATAACTTCCCCAGCTTCTGACTTTAAATCCTTTTTGTTTCAGTCCAATGGGGAAGAACAAGAGTTTCTTTCCTACGATACTAATCAGTTGAACCCATGTCATTCTTAAGCCATTTACTGTAACCAAGAGAATGCAAGTCCAGGTCACAAGTGTTGTCCCCGAATGAGAGGTGAAATTCTGAAACTGGAAGCACAGAGACTGAAGGTGGGGACTGTGGTGGTTTTCCAGAAAGAAATTGGGGTATGATTACCAGAAGAAGGTAACAATATGCTGGCGTCAACTAGCAGAAATATCTCCAATATAGATGGTGAATGAAATGCCAGTTTTCCTTATTCAGGCCTCTGAGAAGGACGACCATTTTCGGGTAGCTCGAAATTTAAATGATGCGAAACAGTTTTACCTGGCAGTTAATCATATGACACAAGAGCCCATTCGAACTGGGTTTGTTAGAGACTTGTGAGTTAAAAATCACTTACATTAAGTAAGTGATGAGTATCAAGGCCACCACATGTGCTTCTCTGAGATTTGAGACTGGTAGCTCAAAGAGTACAGATCAACATTGGGAAGAAGAGAAACAGTAAAATGATTAGAGAACTTACAATCAAATTTCCAGGGTTACACTGAATAGGCATGCCAAACTCTCACACCTGTTGCCAACTTTATGGAGTATAAAGAAGGTAGTGATCTTTAGTTTCCCCTCTCCCTAGGAAAGTAGATAGTGCCAGGATACTGGCTAAGGGTTTCTTAGAACTGAAAATCATGAGGCATATCTTGAATTATTTACATGTATAGCCCAGGTTTTCCAGGCCACACTAGCCTAGGGGTAAGAATCGGATTGTGTAAAAGCTACAAAAACAGCATTTCTATCACTTTTCTTCCATTCACTTTGGAGAAACCCAGTATCATTTAAATTTATGGAGTACCAGTTATCTCAGGGAGTTTCTAGGAATCTCATTTATGCCCAGAGAATGAGCCATCCTGGCTGTCATGTATGCATGTAATTTCCCATCTTTTCTGTTTTGCTTCATGTGGTAATGTTGCAAATAGTTGGCAATGCTAAACATTGAAAACAATGCCACCAGCGTCCCCGGAGGACACCAATGCTGTTATTTTGTTGATGTGTACACTAAGACTCTAAGATATAAGGCTAAGACGACTGAAGTTTACCCAAAATGTACCAATGTCCAGTATTGAATACAATGAAAGGGTTGCCAGTGCCTTTGTCATTGCCAGTACTTCTTTTGCTGGTATTTTTAGAGCTACTTACAATGAGAATGCCTTGTCTCATAGGGTCAAGCATCACATATAGTTGAATATTAGCCTTAAAGCACTGGGGCTGTGATGGAAGACATCCTGACTGACAGATGCTCCACTATGATTAGAATCTCTCTCTTCTGCTTTTCACAATTTCTTCTCCTTTTCTTCAACACTGAAGTATTTTCTTTGGATCAATAATTTAGGCCTTGACTCTCTGTTCCCATAGGGCAATGTCATATTTCTAACGCTGGAAATAGTAAACAAGCTTATATCAGACCAACCCTCCCAAGGAAGGCAACCAGAAAAATTTAAATTATACACACACAAACATATACATTAAACCAAGACTTAAGGGAAGCTCAGAGAGGTGAGCTTTACTTTCAGCACCTCCTTTTCCTTCAGTGCATTTGCTGACTCTTGATTAGAAGCTGAAAAGGCTGAGAACCAGAGCAGAGATATTTTGAGAGTTTGACAGGGCTGGGGAAACAAAAATTGGAGTTTGGTGTCTGTCAGAGTATAGCAGGACCCAGTTGGACTTTCAGTTGTGGCCTTTAGAGGACTATACCCCGGAGTAAGAGTAAACCAGAAATACAGTAGCCCAGAAAAAGACTGAAACCTATCCTTGAATCAACTCAAACTTTGCCCCTAGCCTAAGTATCAGCAAAGAGACTGAGAAGCTGAGCAAAACGTTTTGCCCACTTATGCTTCTGGGGAGATGTAAACTGAAGTTTAGGAAGGGCCTTGCAACCACCTCAGGCTTTCACTTGGTGCCCTGGAAGAAATACATTTTTAAGAGAAAGTGTGAGTAAGAAATAAATTATTCTTCAGAAAAGGTAGAAACACAGTCTGAAATAAACTGAATCACTAATTGAATTAAGGTAATTCAGCCTTAACATCACCTTACCTGCCATTAGTAAAAGCAAATCTTTTTTATGGGAAAATTACATGGTCCAGACACTCAAATTATCTCTAATTTTTGATGCATTATGTCAAGCATTCAATAAAATATACTAGTCATATCATAAGACAAGACAAAGTAATCAAAATCAGAAAACAGGACACTTGAAAGAGATCTAAAGGAGATATAGATACTGGACCTAAAATAACTGTGATTAAAGTATGTAAGAAATTACACAATAAAACAGAAGATATCACCTTCTAACTACAATGTATAAAATGAAACAAATAGAAAATTAAAACTGAAAAATGCAATAACTAAAATAAAAAACTCAACAGGCCAGGCACAGTGGCTCATGCCTGTAATCCCAGCATTTTGGGAGTCCAAGGCCAATGAATCATTTGAGGTCAGGAGTTCAATACCAGCCTGGTTAACATGGCCAAACCCCGTCTCTACTAAAAATACAAAAATTAGCTGGGTATGGTAGTGGGTGCCTGTAATCCCAGCTACTCGGGATGCTGAGGCAGGAGAATCACTTGAACCCGAGAGGTGAAGGTTGCAGTGAGCTGGGATTGCACCACTGCACTTGAGCCTGGGTAACAGAGACAGACTTTGCCACAAAACAAACAAACAAACAAAAAAGAACTCAATGGATGGATTCAACACCAGATTATAATCTAGCATTGGCAAACTTTTTTTTATAGAGGTCAGATAGTAAATGTTTTAGGATTTGCAGGTCATATTCAGTCTCTGTGTCATACTCCCAATCTGTTCTTTCACAATTCTTTAAATGGAAATAACATGCTTAGCTTCTAGGCTGTGCAAAAATAGGCTGTGGGTTAGATTTGGCCCGTAGGCAGTAGTTTGTTAACACTTGGAGTAGATACAGTCAAAGAGGAGATTAATGAATTGGAATATAGGTCAGAAGAAAAGATCCAGACTGAAGCAGAAGGTGAAGAAATGATTGAAAATGCAGGAAAGCCATCAGAGAAATGCAAATCAAAACCACAATGAGATACCTTCTCACACCAGTTAGAATGGCAATCATTAAAAAGTCAGGAAACAACAGGTGCTGGAGAGGATGTGGAGAAATAGGAACACTTTTACACTGTTGGTGGGACTGTAAACTAGTTCAACCATTATGGAAAACAGTATGACGATTCCTCAAGGATCTAGAACTAGAAGTACCATATGACCCAGCCATCCCATTACTGGGTATATACCCAAAGGATTATAAATCATGATGCTATAAAGACACATGAACACTTATGTTCATTGCAGCACTATTCACAATAGCAAAGACTTAGAGTCAACCCAAATGTCCATCAGTGACAGACTGGATTAAGAAAATGTGGCACATATATACCATGGAATACTATGCAGCCATAAAAAAGGATGAGTTTGTGTCCCTTGTAGGGACATGGATGCAGCTGGAAGCCAGCATTCTCAGCAAACTATCACAAGAACAGAAAACCAAACACTGCATGTTCTCACTCATAGGTGGGAACTGAACAGTGAGATCACTTGGACTTGGGAAGGGGAACATCACACACCGGGGCCTATTATGGGGAGGGGGGAGGCAGGAGAGATTGCATTGGGAGTTACACCTGATGTAAATAACAAGTTCATGGGTGCTGACGAGTTGATAGGTGCAGCACACCAACATGGCACAAGTATACATATGTAACAAACCTGCACGTGATGCACATGTACCCTAGAACTTAAAGTATAATAATAATAAAAAAGAAAGAAAGAAAATGCAGGAAAAAAAGAGAGGATATGATTTTCTAAATGTGCAGTATTATGTATAACTGATGTTCCAGAAAAAGTAGAGAGAGTGGGGAAGAGTCAATATTTAAATAAATAATGGCCTAAAATTTTACAAGATTCATTAATACAATCATCTGAAAGACTAAAGAAGCAATAAAAGCTCTCAATCAAGATAAATAAAAAGGAAACATGTGATCATACTATGATAAATGATGAAAACGAAAGACTAAGAGAGAATCATAGAAACATCTGGGATGGGGAGTAGAGACATTATTTTTAAAGAAGCAACAGTACCCTGTAATCCCAGCACTTTAGGAGGCCGAGATGGGCGGATCACGAGGTCAGAAGATGGAGACCATCCTGGACAACATAATGAAACCCCATCTCTACTAAAAATACAAAAATTAGCTAGGCATGGTGGCACACACCTGTAATCCCAGCTACTTGGGAGGCTGAGGCAGGAGAATCGCTTGAACCTGGGAGTTGGAGGTTGCAGTGAGCCAAGATTGCCACTACACTCCAGTTTGGCAACAGAACAAGACTCCATCTCAAAAAAAAAAAAAAAGCAACAGTATCACTAACAACTGCCTTGTGAATAGAACCATGGAAGCCAGAAATTAGAAATTAGTGGACTGATATTCTCAACAGACTGAAACAACGTAACTGCCAACCAAGATTTCAAGAGTCGAGGAAATTATTTTTCTGGAAGGAAGGAAAAATAAAGTCATTTTATGACAAACAAAAATTGACAGAGTTCAATGCTTGAAGGCCCATGCAAAAAACAACGCTAAAGAAAATTATTCAGGTAGAAGGAAAATCATAGCTGATTGAAGCAAAGGAACGCAGGAAAGAATAAAGAGCAATGGAAAGGGTATATATGTAGGTACACCTACATAAATATTGATTTGTTAAAAGTAAATATAATTACTTATGTTTAAACCATATATATAATAAAAATATTTGATCTTCCTTTTAAAAGGAGTAAGGTAGAACCATGAGAGTAAGAAGGGGCATAAATGGAATTAAAATGTTCTAAGGTCCTTATATTGTCCAGGAACTGGTAAAAGTACTTTATAAAAGCAACTTATATAAAACTTTAATATGTCACAAATGCATCTTGCATTCTCCCAGGCAGCAATTCTCAATTACTTTTGGTTTCAGAAAAACTTCACATTTGAAAAAAAATTGAGGATATCAAAGAGCTTTTTTTCAGAGAGAGAGAGAGATATATATATTATTATTATTAGACATTAAAACAAAGAAATGTTAAAAATATTTATTGTCATTTAAAAATAATTGTGAACTCATTATGTCAACAGAAATAAAATTTCTACAAAAACTAACTATATTTTCTAAAATTAAAAAAATGTTTTGAAGAGTGGCATTGTGTTACCTTGTTACAAGTCTCGTTAATGCTGGGCTTAATAGAAGACCGTTGGATTCTCATATTTGCTTTTGGATTCAGTCTCTTGCTATATATTGACTTTGTAGAAGAATATGAAAAATATCTGACTTCATGTAGAGATGTAGTTTTCAAAAGGGAATGTTCTAATAGGCTTATCTGATAACTGTTGCTAGTTTCCTTAAATATGACACCAAAATGCAACAGGTGATTTTTTTAACATCTATTTTAAGTTCAGCGGTACATGTGCAGGTTTTTTATATAGGTAAAATTGTGTCATGGCATTTTGTTGTAAAGATTATGTTGTCACCCAGGTATTAAGCCTAGTACCCAGTAGTTATTTTTCCTGATCCTCTTTCTCCTCCCACCTCCCATCCTGAAGTAGGCCCCAGTGTGTGTTGTTCCTCTCTATGTGTCCATGTGTTCTCATCATTTAGCTCCCACTGATAAGTGAGAACATGTGGTATTTGATTTCCTGTTCCTGTTAGTTTGCTAAGGACAATGGCATCTAGCTCCATCCATGTTGCTGCAAAGGACGCGATCTTGTTCTTTTCTATGACTGCGTAGTATTCCGTGGTGTATATGCACCACATTTTCTTTATCCAGTCTATCATTGATGGGCATTTATGTTGATTCCATATCTTTGCTATTATCAATAGTGCTGCGGTGAATGTATGTGTGCATGTGTCTTTATAACAGAACAATTTATATTCCTTTGGGTATATACCCAGTAATGGGACAGTGGGGTCGAATGGTATTTCTGCTTTTAGGTCTTTGAGTAATTGCCATGCTGTCTTCCACAATGATTGAACTAGTTTACACTCCCACCAACAGTGTATAAGCATCCATTTTACTTAGCAACCTCACCAGCATCTGCTTTTCTTTTGAGTTTTTCATTATAGCCATTCTGACTGGTGTGAGATGGTATCTCATTGTGGTGTTGATTTGCATTTCTCTAATGATCAGTGATGGTGAGCATTTTTCATATGATTGTTTGTTGCCTGTATATTTTAAAGTTTCTTTGCAACATGGAACCTGAAACCATATCTATAAACTTCCCACACTGTGTTACATTAAAATCCATTAATCTGTCTTGCCCTTTAAATATGTTTTTTTAACCCATATATGATTTTGTAACATCACACTCTGGTCTTTTGAAAAATATTGGTTCCTCACCCAGGCTGGAGTGCTGTGGCGCGATCTCAGTTCACTGCAAACTCCACCTTCAGGGTTGGGGTGATTCTCCTGCCTCAGCCTCCCGAGTGGCTGGGATTGCAGGCATGCACCACCACGTTGGGTTGATTTTTGTATTTTTAGTTGAGAGAGGGGTTCACCATGTTCTTCAGGCTGGTCTCTCTCAAACTCTTGGCTTCAGGTGATCTGCCCACCTTGGCCTCCCTGAGTACTGGGATTGCAGGTGTGAGCCACCACACCCGGCTGTCATGTAAAACTAAAACATTTGTTATGATTTTAGGCTGGGCACGGTGGCTCGTGCTGTGGTCCCAGCATTTTGGGAGGCTAAGGCAGAAGGATCACTTGAGACTAGGGGTTCAAGGCCAGCCTGGGCACCACAGAGAGACCCTTATCTCTACCAAAAATACAAAAAATTAGCCAGGCATGGTGGTGCATGCCTGTAATCCCAGCTACCCAGGAGGCTGAGGTGGGAGGATTGACTGAGCTTGGGAGGTTGAGGCTGCAGTGAGCTGTGATCCCACCACTGCACTCTAGCCTGGGAGACAGAGTGAGACCTTGCCTCAGATAATTAAGTAAATTTGTTAATGCTTAAAACAAAATAAAGAAAAAGGAAAGGAAAAAAGAAAAATATTGGTTCCTGGGGTTATGCAGATCTTCCAAATGATGATACATTTTAGGATACAATATCAAAAAAAAAAAAGCAAATTAGTTAATATTTCCAGTAATCTCATCACAAATCTTTAAGTATTAAGAAGCTCTACTGCTCACTGTGGTGAATACGAGTTTTACAGAAAGCCAATATTTGCTTGAGAGCAATGAATGCTGTCAGATGTTTCCTTTGAAGTGACAAGCTCACTTTGTTCATTTTTGAGAAATATCTGCAAAATACTCAAGTCTGAATAAACCATAGTTTGTCTCTCATGCTTTCAATTAAAGTGGTGTTCTATGAAAAATAAGACTTTTCAGTTTGCAATTCAAATAAATGTACAATACTTTTCCTCCATTCAATCATCATACTTAGAAATATATCAGAAGTGCTTGATGTGGACTTCTTATTTTTGGTAAGAGACTATTAACATGTGTATTCAAAAATTAATATTTGGTAAAAATTAACTGCTTCATCGAGTACACCACTGCTTTTGTAGCATCAATGCAAATGTCAACATAGTTAAAAATACAACTTACTTTTTCTTATTATTACAAAAATAGTTTTGACCTTGTGGGTCCTCTTATCTATGGCCATATTACCCTGAATGCTCCCAAACTTGGAAGCTAAGCGGGATTGGGCCTGGTTAGTACTTGGATGGGAGACCTTGTGGGGATCCCTTAAAGAGTCTCAGGAACTGGCAGAGATCTGTATACCATACTTTGAGTACCACTACTCTGAGAGAACTATTGAAATAATAATAAATGAATGTATAACTAACCCAGGTGCGGTGACTCATGCCTGTAAACCCAGCACTTTGTGAGGCTGAGGCGGGCAGATCCCTTGAGGCCAGGAGTTTGAGACCAGCCTGGGCAACATGGCAAAACCCTGTCTCTACTAAAAATACAAAAATTAGCTGGGAATGGTGACATGCGCCTTTAGTAATCCCAGCTACTTGGGAGGCTGCGGCAGAGGAATCGCTCCAACTTGGGAGGCAGAGGTGTGGTGAGCCGAGATCATGCCACTGCACTCCAGCCTGGGTGACAGAATGAGACTCTGTCTCAAAAAAAAATGTATAGCTAACAATCTTATACAGGGATAAAGAGGAATTAAAAATAGTAAGGCAAGAAAGGAGAGAAAAAAAATGGATGTGCATAGGTAGAACACAGAGTAAAAGGATAAATTTAAGCCCTTAAGGTAAGTTCATTCCTTGGTCTTCAATGC
Source organism: Mandrillus leucophaeus (assembly GCF_000951045.1). Classification (NCBI taxonomy): domain Eukaryota; kingdom Metazoa; phylum Chordata; class Mammalia; order Primates; family Cercopithecidae; genus Mandrillus; species Mandrillus leucophaeus. Next base: position 1,381,466 of record NW_012103576.1, read on the forward strand.
AAGTAGATTCTGACACGTACTCCTAATGATTCTATGTTCCCAGACAGACTTGAATCTTAGTTCGAGCAGAATTTATATTTAATCTTAGATTCCTGCTTCAAATAAGAATGCATGGCGGAAACTAAGACCATTGCTTAAAATTATTTGAACAACAGGTTTAGAAAGGAATGTTATGAGGAAATAACAACCCTTACTTTGCTAAATGGAGAAGGCAACTCACAACAATTTACTTGAGAATGGATATTCAACCCTGTAGATGGAGATCAAAGATGCACACAGAATAAGTCCAAGACAGGAAAATCTTTTGGGTACATAGCCTCCCAAGTTTCAGGAGAAACTTGAGATTAGCATATTCATTTGCTTTATATTCTAAAGCAAATTCAAGGACAAACAGGGGGAGGAAAGGTGGCATCCTCTTAATTACCTTTCCCCAAAGACCAACTGTCTAGTTCACTGGCCTAGACACTGCTAGAATTCATCAATAGTATCTTTACCATCCATCTCAGGTATGTCTATCTCATTGATTGGTTGTCCATCAAATCCGAATCTAATCTATCTCATTGACAGACTATGTCTCTCAAAATATGCCTTCATTAGTTTACTGAGAGATGTTTGTCAATTTATTTAGAGTTGAATCACAGATCCATCATAGAATTATAACATAGTGGAGTTGGAAGTGACCTTTGCAGTCTTTTCTTCTAACCTCCTACCTAACAGGTAAATCTCCTCTATAGTCTCCATGCCTAGGGGTCATTCAGTAAGTCCTTAGATAGATCTGGGAGCTCACTAACATGTAAAACAGGCTTTTTCGATTATAATCAGCTCCATTTCTTTGTAAATTCTCCTTATATTGAACCAGGACTCCTTAGATTTTTCATCATACTCTAAGTTCCCATTCTAATTTTCTACCTCTTAGCAGAATAAGCTTACTTTTTTTGCAGATGGCCAACTACTTTGGGATTAATGTAGTAATTCTCTATTTTTCACCCTGTATTCAAATTTTCATTAGAAAAATGGGTACAGATGCCTCCGGTAGGGGACCTTGAAGTCTCTGGTTGGGGGTGAGGAACAGAGAAACACATGCATATTTTAAACATTATGGTAGTGGACATAGTTTAATGGGCACCTAACACCCTTTATCTCCATTCCTACTTTATAACACATCCCTGATTTTGTTCAGATGTCCATCATCCACCCCCCAATCACACTAACCCAAGTGACCCAGAGGAAAGTGGTCTTGTCCTGAGCACTAGGAGTGAATCTTGATTACCTAAGTCAATCAAAGTAATCCAAATGTCTTTGACAGTGACCAGTTCAGAAACAAAAATTAAGCTAATAAATGCATACCATACACCTAGCAACTATTACTGATACAGTGGAATGTGACTTTGAACTAATTGGCCTGAAAGGAAGTACTTTTTGTTTTATGGCTGAGAGAAACATTTTTCTCTCTCTGTCACTGAAAATGAACAGGAAGGATATTTCCTCAGTGGCTTTAGGAAGTCATCTTCCATGAAGGAAGTCAGTCTGGGACCTGTGTACACGTACAGAGAAGGACTGAGCTGAGAGAAGTGGAGAAAAATAGAACTGGGAACTTGATTGTACCATGCCCAGAGTCCAAACTATTTGGGGGATTCCAGTCATGTGTAATTAAAATTGTTATTATTTGACTTAGTTTATGTTGGCTTTGCTGTTTCTTGCAAACCAAGATATACTAATACAACCATCTACTCCCTCAAGGTGAAGCTTCTGACACTTATGGAGGATTGCAGAGTTTGTTTTATTTGGTTGGTGCAAGTGGTCTAGAAATTGAGATAAATGGATTAAAAAAGGTTTACAGAGGCAGAGAACCAATTATAAACATGGACTTTGGTTATAACTCTAGATAATTTTCATTGGCCCAGTGTTAGGGAAGGAAAATAGCATTACTTGAATGCCTACTATGTGCGAAGCGCTTTCCAATATTTGAAGACACTTAATCCTCATGGTAACCCTGTGAAGGAGGTACAAGTTTGCCTGTAGAAAGTGAGGCTTACTGAGGTTAAATGCATAGCCCAAGGTCATACAGCTCATAGGTGGTAGAGTTAAAATCCAATCTTAATCAAGTTAGCTACAAATCCAGTGCTGTTTCTGCTACATCCTTGGCAGACAATTCTTTCCAGATAATTTGAGTCTCTACACCAGAGAAAGCCATCCAAAGCCTTAGACCAATCCTCTTCTACAATGGTGGTATTATGTAGTTGTTAAAAGCATGGACTCACACCGACATTGGCTTAAATTTTGGTACCAATTATTCGGCTCCATTTCTTATAAAGTTGTTCTTTGCACTAAGGCAAGCTGGCACCATTCAATATCTTTTTGACCTCTCTGAGTTTCAATTTTTCTCCTTTGCAAAATAAAGATAATATCTTCATTGTTGTTGGGAAGTTTAATGAGATAATGTCTTTAAAGTTCCTAGAATATAAGTGCAACGGTGAATCAACAGTCAGATGGTATGAGTTGTCTGCCATGGAGGGGAGGACATTTTATCACTTATTTTTTTATTATGTTAAAGTCATTGTAGTAATAGTCAATGTTATTTGTTTCAAATCCTCTATAGGTACTTTATCACATTATTGCCAGCACTGGGGGCAGACCAATGTTAAAACGCTGCATTTGGCAGGTATCTCTGTGAGTGCCTGCCATCTATTTATATTCTTCAAAAACAGGAAGAATTTTACAGTGAGGACAGGAAATTTAAACAAACTTGGTCTTTACAACTCAGCTTAGAAGGCATTCATTCCATTGGGCATAGCCTTTGGATTAGATTATTAGTTGGGTCTTTCAAAATAAAAATAATATAGCTGGCATATTAGAAAGAAAGCACTGTGTATCAGAATGGATGTTATTTTCCCTCCCAAACATGGGATCCTACAGATGAGATTTGTTCAACATTTCACAATGCTTACAGAGGTGAGCAGGGAGAGCTTAATCTCAGTGAATCTTCCTGACAACCTGTGAAGTAACGGTGGGAGGTAAGCTTATACGATCAATTTTTCTGAGGAACAAACATATTTGTAGATGAAGTTTAAGTCCTTGGCAATGGGAGAGGGGAATTTGACTTTTCTATTCTCTCACTTTTCAAGGTACGCGAGGGCTACTAGCTTGCTTGAAACTCAGATATGTGTTTAAATTACATCCTGATTAGACTCAGTATGTATGTGATCCAGATTGGCTGAGCCAACTAGGCCTATAAATCAAGAGTGGATACCCAGAAGCTGGTTTGAATAATTTCCCACTCCCAGTTCTTAGCTGCATGTCCAGCCACCTCCACTAGAGAGTAAGGTCACTGAGAGCCAGGGACTACAATATTCATCCCTGTATTCAAATTATTTAGCATGATTTTCTCGAGTGTTCATGGAAACATTCATCTTTAAGTGGAGAGGGTATTGGATAGGAGAGCAGAAATTTTCAGGTCATTCCTCAGTCCCACATTCCTTCTAGTCTCTCAGATACTGCAGTTTCTCTCAACATCAGTAAGTGCCTGTTGCAGCCTGAAAGTATATATACACGTACATACATATGTATATGCCCATATGTGTGTGTGTGTGACTGCGTGTATGGAAACAGAATATTCAACTTCCATATCTACTACTGTGAAGACAAGAGTTTATAAAGGAATTAGATAGAGACCAGCAGGAAGAGAACTGATAAAGCATTGGGTGCACGTTCATGAAAGGTTGGATCTAGAGATAGAAGGTCTCATCATTAATGCTCAGGTCTTTCTCCTGTAACTCATTGGGCTTTTCTCACACCACACCATTGGCTTCATATAAAAACAGGCTTCTGATGCCCACACAGTTTTCCACTCTATAGTGAACTACCTACTTGAACCCTCCTTGGTCCCTGCTTGCCAATTTATTCCTGATCTTCCCAGTTTCTGACTTGGTGACCTATGTTCCCCAATAAAGTGTCATCTACTCCTACATTCAGCACTACTTCCTCAACTCTTAAGTACAAGAGAAGAAGTGATGGATCATGAAGGCCATCTTTGAAATGTAAAGATTAGATCTCATGTGATTATGAAATGAAAGTCATTGGAGGCCTCTGGAAACCTAGAAATACCATGGGATCTGTTCTTCTGAGGTTTGATTTCAAAATCACATATGCAACATCATATCATGCACAAATAGTGATAGTTTTACTTCTTCCTTTCCAGTCTGAATTAATTTCCCCCCACCTTTTTCCCTGCCTAATTGCCATAGCTAGAATCTCCAATATAATGTTGAATAGAAGTGGAAAAGCCAGACATTTCTTGTCCTGTTCCTGATCTTACAGGGAAAGCTTTCAGTGTTTCAGTCTTTAAGTATGATGTTAGATGGGTTTTTTGTAGATGCACTTTTCACATTGGGGAAGTACCCTAGTTTGTTGAGATGATTCTTTAAATCATGAAACTATGCTGAATTTGGTCAAAGCTTTTCTGGAACCACTGAGGTGATCATGATTTTTTGTTCACTGTTTAGTTAATATAGTATATTACATGGATTGATTTTTGTGGATATAACCAATCTTTATTCCTGGGTCAAATCCCATATGATCATTATGTATAATTCATTTATATAGTACTTTACTTAGTTTGCTATAATTTTGTTAAGTATTCTGCATCTGCATTCATAAAGATACTATTCTGTAGTTTTCTTCAGATGTCTTTGTCTAGTTTTGGCATAAAGGTAATGCTGGCCTCACAGAATGAATTGAAAAGTGTTTCATCTTCTATTTATTGGAAGAGTTTGCAAAGTATTGGTGTCAATTCTTTTTTGATGTTTGGCATAATTCTCTAATGAGGGCATCTGGGTATGGAATTTTTTATTAAAAAAATTTTTTTAATTACGAGTTCAATCTCTTTAGTTGTTATTGTTCTATTCAGCTTTTCTGCTTCTTAAGTCACTTTCAGTAACTTGCGTCTTCTAAGAACTTCTCTATTTCATCTAAATTATGTAATTTGGTGGCAGGCAGTTGTTCACGGTATTCCCTATAATTATTTTTAATTTCCTAGGTCATTAGTAATGTCCCCTCGTTTATTCCTGATATTAGTGATTTGAGTCCTACACCTTTTTCTTTCTTGGTTATTGCAGCTAATGTTTTGTCAAATTTGTTGAATTTTTTTTCAAAAAACTTTTGGTTTCATTGACCTTTATCTACTTTATTCTGTCATCTGCTCTTCTCTTCATTCTTTTTGTTTTATTTAGATTTAGTTTGCTCTTTCCTAGTTTCTTACAAACGAGGAAGTTTACTCTTTTCACATGGCTTTCTAATTATGCCTGAAAGCCCCACTCCTTTGTTAGGGAGAGACATTCTAGCCAAAGCAGGGGCCATCATGCACCTGAACACAGGAGAAGGAACACGCGTTTCTTGTCCCCTACTTGAGGAAGGAATTAATCCTGAAGTCTGGGCAACAGAAGGACAATATGGACGAGTGAAGAATGCCCATCCTGTTAAAGTTAAACTAAAGGATTCCGCCTCCTTTCCCTACCAAAGGCAGTAGTACCCCCTTAGGCCCAAGGCCCATCAAGGACTCCAAAAGATTGTTAAGGACCTAAAAGTCCAAGACCTAGTAAAACCATACAATAACCCCTGCAATACTCCAATTTTAGGAGTACAGAAACCCAACGGACAGTGGAGGTTAGTGCAAGATCTCAGGATTATCAATGAGGACGTTGTCCCTCTATACCCAGCTGTGCCTAACCCTTATACTCTGCTTTCCTAAATACCAGAGGAAGCAGAGTGGTTTACACACCTGGACCTTAAGGATGTCTTTTTCTGCATCCCTGTACATCCTGACTCTCAATTATTGTGTGCCTTTGAAGATCCTTCGAACCCAACGTCTCAACTCACCTGGACTGTTTTACCCCAGAGTTCAGGGATGTCCCCCATCTATTTGGTCAGGAATTACCCCAAGACTTGAGCCAGTTCTCATACTCGGACACTCTTGTCCTTCGGTATGTGGATGATTTACTTTTAGCTGACCGTTCAGAAACCTTGTGTCATCAAGCCACCCAAGCACTCTTAAACTTCTTCACCACCGGTGGTTACAAGGTTTCCAAACCAAAGGCTCTGCTCTGCTCACAGAAGGTTAAATACTTAAGGCTAAAATTATCCAAAGGCACCAGGGTCCTCAGTGAGGAACGTATCCAGCCTATACTGGCTTATCCTTATCCCAAAACCCTGAAGCAATTAAGAGGGTTCCTTGGCATAATAGGTTCTGCCGAATATGGATTCCCAGGTATGGCGAAATAGCCAAGCCATTATACATACTAATTAAGGAAACTCAGAAAGCCAGTACCCATTTAGTAGAATGGACACCTGAAGCAGAAGCGGCTTTCCACACTCTAAAGAAGGCCCTAACCCAAGCCCTAGTGTTAAGCTTGCTAACGGGGCAAAACTTTTCTTTACATGTCACAGAAAAAAAAAACAGGAATAGCTTTAGGAGTCCTGACACAGGTCCAGGGGACCAGCTTGCAACCCGCGGCATACCTGAGTAAGGAAGTCGATGTAGTGGCAAAGGGTTGGCCTCACTGTTTACGGGTAGTGGCAGCAGTAGCAGTCTTAGTCTCTGAAGCAGTTAAAATGATACAGGGAAGAGATCTTACTGTGTGGAAATCTCATGATGTGAATGGCGTACTCACTGTTAAAGGAGACATGTGGCTGTCAGACAACTGTTTGCTTAAATATCAGGCTCTATTACTTGAAGGGCCAGTGCTGCGACTACGCACTTGTGCAACTCTTAACCCAGCCACATTTCTTCCAGACAATGAAGATAAGATAGAACATAACTGTCAAGTGATTGCTCAAACCTATGCCACTTGAGGGGACCTTCTAAAGGTTCCCTGGACTGATCCCAACCTCAACTTGTATACTGATGGAAGTTCCTTTGTAGAAAAGGGACTTTGAAAGGTGGGGTATGCAGTGATCAGTGATAATGGAATACTTGAAAGTAATCCCCTCACTCCAGGAACTAGCTCTCAACTGGAAGAACTAATAGCCCTCACTCAGGCACTAGAATTAGAAGAAGGAAAAAATGGTAAATATAAATACAGACTCTAAGTATGCTTACCTAATCCTCCATGCCCACACAGCAATATAGAGAGAAAGGGAATTCCTAACTTCCGAGGGAATGCCTATCAAACATCAGGAAGCCATTAGGAGATTATTGTTGGCTGTACAGAAACCTAAGGAGGTGGCAGTCTTACACTGCCTGGATCATCAGAAAGGAAAGGAAAGGGAAATAGAAGAGAACCGCCAAGGGGATATTGAAGCCAAAAGAGCCAAAAGGCAGGACCCTCCATTAGAAATGCTTATGGAAGGACTCCTAGTATGGGGTAATCCCCTCCAGGAGACCAAGCCCCAGTACTCAGCAGAAGAAATAGAATGGGAAACCTCATGAGGGCATAGTTTCCTCCCCTCAGGTGGGCTAGCCACTGAAGAAGGAAAAATAATTTTGCCTGCAGCTAACCAATGACAATTACTTAAAACCCTTCACCAGACCTTTCACTTAGGCATTGATAGCACCTATCAGATGACCAAATCATTATTTACTGGCCCAGGCCTTTTCAAAACTATCAAGCAGATAGTCAGGGCCTGTGAAGTGTGCTAAAGAAATAATCCCCTGCCTTATCGCCAAGCTCCTCCAGGAGAACAAAGAACAAGCCATTAGTCAGGAGAAGACTGGCAACTAGATTTTACCCACATTTTACCTCAGGGATTTCAGTATCTACTACTCTGGGTAGATACTTTCACTGGTTGGGCGGAGGCCTTCCTTTGTAGGACAGAAAAGGCCCAAGATGTAATAAAGGCACTAATTCATGAAATAATTCCCAGATTCGGACTTCCCCGAGGCTTACAGAGTGACAATGGCCCCGCTTTCAAGATTGCAGTAACCCAGGGAGTATCCCAGGCGCTAGGCATGCAATATCGCTTACACTGCACCTGGAGGCCACAATCCTCAGGAAAAGTCAAGAAAATGAATGAAGCACTCAAACGACATCTAAAAAACAGCTAACCCAAGAAACCCACCTCACATGGCCTGCTCTGTTGCCTATAGCCTTACTAAGAATCCAAAACTCTCCCCAAGAAGCAGGACTTAGCCCATGCAAAATGCTATATGGACGGCCCTTCCTGACCAAGAGCCTTGTGCTTGACCAAGAGATGGCCAACTTAGTTGCAGACATCATCTCCTTGGCCAAATATCAACAAGCTCTTAAAACATTACAGGGAACCTGTCCCCAAGAGGAGGGAAAGGAATTATTCCACCCTGGTGACATGGTATTAGTCAAGTCCCTTCCCTCTAAGTCCCCATCCCTAGATACATCCTGGGAAGGACCCTACCCAGTCATTTTATCTACCCCAATTGTGGTTAAAGTGGCTGGAGTGGAGTCTTGGATACATCACACTCAAGTCAAACTCTGGATACTGCCAAAGGAACCCGAAAATCCAAGAGACAACCCTAGCTATTCCTGTGAACCCCTAGAGGATCTGCGCCTGCTCTTCAAGCGACAACTGTGAGGAAAGTAACTAGAATCGTAGATCCCCGTGGCCCTCCCTTGTCATATTTTTTTCTTTTCTGTTCTCTTACCCCCTTTCACTCTCATTGAACACCATCCATGCTGCTGTATTACCAGTAGCACCCCTTACCAATATTTCCGGGAGAATTTGACTTTCCGGAAATATTGATGCCCCATCGTATAGGAGTTTTTCTAAAGGAAACCCCACTTTCACCACCCACACCAAATGCTCCTGCACTTCAGGCCACACATTTCAATCCCTGTATCTTTAACCTCCTTGTTAAGTTTGGCTCTTCCAGAATCAAAGCTGTAAAACTACAAATTGTTCTTAAAATAGAGCCCCAGATGCAGTCCATGGCTAAGATCTACCACGAACCCCTGGACCAGCCTACTAGCCCATGCTCTGATGTTGATGACATCGAAGGCAGCCCTCCCGAGGAAATCTCAACTGCACGGCTCCTACTATGCCCCAATTCAGCAGGAAGTAGTTAGAGCAGTCGTTGGCCAACCTCCCCAAGAGCACTTGGGTTTTCCTGTTGAGAGAGGGGACTGCGAGACAGGACTAGCTGGATTTTCTAGGCCGACTAAGAATTCCTAAGCCTAGCTGGGGAAGGAGATCGAACCCATCTTTAAACATGGGGCTTGTAACTCAGCTCACACCCGACCAATCAGGTAGTAAAGAGGGCTCACTAAAATATCAATTAGGCTAAAAGCATGAGGTAAAGAAATAGTCAAATCATCTATTACCTGGGAGTACAGGGGGAGGGACAATGATCGGGATATAAACCCAGGGCATTCGAGCTGGCAGTGGGCAACTCCTTTTGGGTCCCCTCCCATTGTATGGGAGCTGTTTTCACTCTATTAACTCTTGCAACTGCAAAAAAAAAAAAAAGAGATAAAGTTTAGGATATTAATTTGAGACTTTTCTTCTTTTGTAATATAGGCATTTAAAGCATTATATAAAGCATAATATAGCATTTAGGCATTATTCTCTAACTACTTCAATAGATGCATTCCATAGGTTTTGAACTGCTATGTCCTTTTTTAATTTTTAATTTTTGTGGGTACATATTATGTGTATATTTACGGGGTATATGGAATATTTTGATACAGACATGCAGTGTGTAAAAATCACATAAGGGTAAATGGGGTATCCATCACCTCAAGCATTTATCCTTGGTATTACAAACAATCCAATTATATTCTTTTAGTTTTTCTTTTTTAAAAAGTTTTTTGAGACGGATTCTCGTTCTGTTGCCAAGCTGGAGGGTAGTGACATGATCTTGGCTTACTGCAACCTCCAACTCCTGGGTTCAAGCGATTCTCCTGCCTCAGCATCCTGAGTAGCTGGAATTACAGGCATGCGCCACCACGCCTGGCTAATTTTTGTATTTTTAGTAGAGATGAGGTTTCACCACGTTGACCAGGCTGGTCTCGAACTCCTGACCTCAAATGAACCGCCCATCTCGGCTTTCCAAAGTGCTGGGGTTACTGGCATGAGCCAACGCACATGGCCTATTCTCTTTTAGTTACTTTATTTTATTTTTCTATAAGTTATTGGGATACAGGTGTTATTTGGTTACATGAATAAGTTCTTTAGTGGTGATTTGTGAGATTTTGGTGCACCCATTACCCAAGCAGTATACACAGCACCATATTTGTAGTCTTTTATCCCTCATCTCCCTCCCACTCTTTCACCCAAGTTGCCAAAGTCCATTGTATCATTCTTATGCCTTTGTGTCCTCATAGCTTAGCTCCCACATATCAGTGAGAACATAACGATGTTTGGTTTTCCATTCCTGAGTTACATCACTTAGAATAATAGTCTCCAACTTCATCCAGGTCACTGCAAATGCTGTTAATTCATTCCTTTTTATGGCTGCATAGTATTCCATCATATATATACATATATATGTATTCCATCATGTAACAGTTTCTTAATCCACTCGTTGATTGATGGACATTTGGGTTGGTTCCACGACTTTGCAATTGTGAATTGTGCTGCTATAAACATACGTGTGCAAGTACCTTTTTCGAATAATGACTTCTCTTCCTCTGGGTAGACACCCAGTAGTGGGATTGCAGGATTAAATGGTAGCTCTACTTGTAGTTCTTTAAGGAATCTACACGCTGTTTTCCATAGCAGCTGTACTAGTTTACATTCCCACCAGCAGTGTAAAAGTGTTCCCTGATCATCACATCCACGCCAAAATCTACTGATTTTTTATTTTGGCCATTCTTGCAGGAGTAAGATAGTATGGCATTGTGGTTTTGATTAGCATTTCCCTGATCATCAGTGATGTTGAGCATTTTTTCATGTGTTTGTTGGCCATTTATATTTCTTCTTTTGAGAATTGTCTATTCATGTCCTTAGACCACTTTTTAATGGAATTATTATTATTATTATTTACTGATTTGTTTGAGTTCGTTGTAGATTCTGGATATTAGTCCTTTGTCAGATTTATAGATTGTAAACATTTTCACCCACTCTGTGGGTTGTCTGTTTACTCTGTTGACTGTTCCTTTTGCCATGCAAAAGGTCTTTAGTTTATATAACTAAAGATAAATAACTAGGTGCTAGCTATTTATCTTTGTTTTTATTGCATTTGCTTTTGGGTTCTTGATTATGAAATACTAGCCTAGGCCAATGTCTAGAAGAGTTTTTCCAATGTTATTTTCTAGAATTTTTATAGTTTCAGGTCTTAGGTTTAAGTCCTTAATCCATCTTGAGTTGATTTTTGTATAAGGTGAGAGATGAGTATCCAGTTTCATTCTCTTACATGTAGCTAGCCAATTATCCCAGCACCAATTGTTGAAAAGGGTGTCTTTTCCTCACTTTATGTTTTAGTTTGCTTTGTCGAAGATCAGTTGGCTGTAAGTATTCCGCTTTATTTCTGGATTTTCTATTCTGTTCCATTGGTCTATGTGCCTATTTTTATACCAGTACCATGCTGTTTTGGTGACTATGGCCTTATAGTATAGTTTGCAATCAGGTAATGTGATGCATCCGGATTTGTTCTTTTTGCTTAGTGTTGCTTTGGCTATGCAGGCCTTTTTTTTTTTTAGAATTGTTTTTTCTACTTCTGTGAAGAATGGTGGTGGTATTCTGATGGGGATTGTGTTGAATTTGTTGATTGTTTTAGGCAGTATGATCATTTTCACAATATTGATTCTACCCATACATGAGCATGGGATGTGTTTCGATTTGTTTGTGTCATCTATGATTTCTTTCAGCAGTGTTTTGTAGTTTTCCTTGTAGAGGTCTTTCAACTCCTTTGTTAGGTATATTCCTAAGTATTTTATTTTTTTGCAGCTATTGTAAAAGGGATTGAGTTCTTGATTTGCTTCTCTGCTTGGTGGCTGTTGGTGTATAGAAGAGCTACTGATTTGTGTAGATTAATCTTATATCCAGAAACTTAGCTGAATTCTTTTATCAGTTCTAGGAGCTTTCTAGAGGAGTCCTTAGGGTTTTCAAGGTAAACGATCATATCATCAGCACACAGTGACAGTTTGACTTCCTCTTTACCAATTTGGATGCCCTTTGTTTCTTTCTCTTGTCTGATTGCTCTGGCTAGGACTTCCAGTACCATGGTGAAGAGGAGTGGTGAGAGTGGGCATCCTTGTCTTGTTCCAATTCTCAGAGGGAATGCTTTCAACTTTTCCCCATTCAGTATTATGTTGGCTGTGGGTTTGTCATAGACGGCTTTTATTACATTGAGGGATGTCCTTTTTATGCCGATTATGCTGAGAGTTTTAATCATAAAGTGATGGTGGATTTTTTTCAAATGTTTTCTCTACATCTATTGAGATGATCATGTGATTCTTGTTTTTAATTCTGTTTATGGGTGTATCACATTTATTGACTTGTGTATGTTAAACCATACCTGCATCCCTGGTATGAAACCCACTTGATCGTGATGGATTATCTTTTTGATATATTTTTTAATTCCATTAGCTAGTATTTTGTTAAGGATTCTAGCATCTATGTTCATCGAGGATATCAGTCTGTAGTTTTCTTTTTTGGTTATGCCCTTTCCTGGTTTTGGTATTAGAGTGATGCTGGCTTCATAGAATGAATTAGGGAGGGTTCCTTCTTTCTTTATCTTGTGGAATAGTGTCAAAAGGATAGGTACCAATTCTTCTTTGAATGTCTCGTAAAATTCTGCTGTGAATTCATCTGGTCCTGGACTTTTTTTCTTGGTAATTTTAAAATTACCACTTCCATCTCACTCCTTGTTATTGGTCTGTTCAGGATATCTAATTCTTCCTGATCTAAGCTAGGAGGATTTTATTTTTCCAGGAATTTATCCATTGCTTCCCAGGTTTTCTATTTTATGTGTGTAAAGGTGTTCATAGTAGCCTTCAATGATCTTTTGTATTTCAGTGGTGTCCATTGTAATATCTCCTGTTTTGTTTCTTAGTGACATTATTTGGATTTTCTCTCTTCTTTTCTTGCTTAATCTTGCTAATGGTCTATCAATTTTATTTATCTTTTCAAAGAACTAGCTTTTTGTTTCATTTATCTTTTGTATTTTTTTGGTTTTGAATTTCATTTAGTTGTGCTCTGATCTTGGTTATTTCCTTTCTGCTGGGTTTGGGTTTTGTTTGTTCTTGTTTCTCTAGTTCCTTGAGGTGTGACCTTATATTGTCTGTTTGTGCTCTTTCACACTTTTTGATGTAGGCATTTATGGCTATGAACTTTCCTCTTAGCAGCGCCTTTGCTGTATCACAGAGGTTTTCATAGGTTATGTCATTATTGTCATTCAGTTCGAAGAATTGCTTAATTTCCATCTTGATTTCGTTTTGGACCCAATGCTCCTTCAGCAGCAGATTATTTAATTTCCATGTATTTGCATGGTTTTGAAGGTTCCTTTTGGAGCTGATTTCCAGTTTTATTCCACCATTGTCTGAGAGAGTGCTTGAAGTAATTTTAATTTTCTTAAATGTATTGAGGCTCATTTAATGGCCTATCATATGGTCTATCTTGGAGAAAGTTCCATGTGCTGTCGAGTAGAATGTGTATTCTGCAGTTGTTGGATGAAATGTTATGTATATATCTGTTAACTCCATTTGTTCCAAAGTTTAGTTTAAACCCATTGTTTCTTTGTTGACTTTCTTTCTTGATGACTTGTCTAGTGCTGTCAGTGGAGTATTGAAGTCCCCCACTATTATTGTGTTGCTGTCTATCTCATTTCTTAGGTCTCTTAGTAATTGTTTTATAGATTTGGGAGCTCCATTTGTTAGGTGCATATATGTTTTAGATTGTGATATTTTCCTGTTGGACAAGGCCTTTTACCATTATATATTGTCCTTCTTTTACCATTATATGCTGTCCATCGTTTCACTGCTGTTGTTTTTTGTTTTGTCTGATATACGAATAGCTACCCCTGCTCGCTTTTGGTGTGCATTTGCATGAAATGCCTTTTTCCACCCCTTTACTTTAAGTTTATGTGAGTCCTTATGCGTTAGGTGAGTCTCCTGAAGGCAGCAGATAGTTGTTTGGTGAGTTCTTATCCATTCTACAGTTCTGAATCTTTTAAGTGGAACATTTACTGCATTTACATTCAATGTTAGTATTGAAATATAAGTATAGTTGCTTTCGTCATGCTCTTTGTTGCCTGTGTACTTTGGGTTTTTTGTTTTTGTTTTTACTTTTTAACTTGTATTTTTTTTTTATATAGATCCTCTGTGATTTATGCTTTAAAGAGGTTCTGTTTTGGTGTGTTTCCAAGATTGTTTCAAGAGTTAGAGCTCCTTTTAACAGTTCTTGTAGTGGTGGTTTGGTAATGGCGAATTCTCTCAGCATTTGTTTGTCTGAAGACGACTGTATCTTTCCTTCATATATGATGCTTAGTTTCATTGGATACAAAATTCTTGGCTGATAATTGTTTTGTTTGAGGAGGCTGAAGATAGGTCCCCAATCCCTTCCAGCTTGTAGGGTTTTTGCTGAGAAATCTGCTGTCAATCTGATAGGTTTTCCTGTATAGATTACCTGGTGCTTCTGTCTCACAACTCTTAAGATTCTTTCCTTCTTCTTAACTTTGGATAACCTGATGAAAATGTGTGTAGGCGAACATCTTTTTGCAAGGAATTTTCCAGGCGTTCTTTGTGCTTCTTGTATTTGGCTGTCTAGGTCTCTCGCAAGGCTGGGGAAGTTTTCCTCAATTATTCCCCCAAATATGTTTTCCAGGCTTTTAGAATTCTCTTCTTCCTTAGGTACACTGATTATTCTTAGGTTTGGTCGTTTAACACAATCCCAGAATTCTTGGAGGGTTTATTCATATTTTCTTGTTCTTTTTTCTTTGTCTTTGTTGGATTGGGTTAAATTGAAGATCTTGTCTTTGAGCTCTGAATTTCTTTCTTCTACTTGCTCAATTCTATTGCTGAGACTTTCTAGAGTCTTTTGCATTTCTCAAAGTGCGTCCACAGCTTCCTGAATTTTTCTGGTTTTTTTTTCTTTAAGCTATCTATGTCCATGAATATTTATCTCTTCACTTCTTGTGTCATTTTTTGGACTTTATCTTTCTCTGGTCCCTCCCTGATTAGCTTAATAACTAACCTCCTGAATTCTTTTTCAGGTAAATCAGGGATTTCTTCTCAGTTTGGATCCATTGCTGGTGAAGTAGTATAATTTTGGGGGGATGTTGAAGAGCCTCCTTTTGTCATATTACCAGGGTTGGTTTCCTTGTTCCTTCTCATTTGAGTAGGCTAAATCAGAGGGAATGTCTAGGGCTGAAGGCTGTTGTTCAGATTCTTTTGTCCCATGAGGTGTTCCCACCATATAGCATTCTCCCCCTTTTCCAATGAATGTGGCTTCCTGTGAGCCAGACTGCTGTGATTGTTGTGTTTCTTCTGGGGTCTTGCCACTCAGCGAGTTTACCTGGCTCTGGGCTAGTACTGAGGGTTTTCTGCATAGAGTCCTGTGATGTGAACCATCTATGGGTCTCTCAGCCATCAATACCAGTGCCTGTTCCAGTGGAGGTAACGGAGGGTGCATTGGACTCTGTGGGGGCCCTTAGCTTTGGTGGTTTAATGTTCTTTGTGCTGATTGGCCTCCTGCCAGGAGGTGGAGCTTTCCAGAAAGCATCAGCTGTAGTAATGTGGAGAGGAAATGGTGGTGGGCAGGGTCCTAGAACTCCCAAGATTATATGCCCTTTGTCTCCCACTACCCGGGTGGATAGGGAGGGACCATCAGGTGGGGGTGGGGCTAGGAGTGTCTGAGTTCAGATGCTCCTTGGGCGGGTCTTGCTGTGGCTGCTGTGGAGGGTAGGGATGAGACTCCCAGGTCACTGGAGTTGTGTACCTAGGAGGATTATGGCTGCATCTGCTGAGTCATGCAGGGTGTCAGGGAGGTGGGGGAAAGCTGGCAGTCACAGGCTTCACCCAACTCCCACGCAAACTGAAGGGCCGGTCTCACTCCCACCGTGCCCCTTTCCCCAACAACCCAGAGTCTGTTTCCAGGTGGAGGGTAAAATGGGCTTGAAAACTTACCCAAGGCTGTCCACCTCCCAGCTGCAAGAGAAAAGGGCTTTAGTTCTTCCCCCACCTGTGATATTTGCGCCCTCCCCTGAGTTCTGGCCAGGAGGCTTCTTGCCCTGTTCAAATGGTTACAAAGTTCAGCTAGAGAATTCCTTCTCCCTGTTTACCCCCTGCTCCTCTGGCCACCCTCCCAATGGATCCCTGTGGTGCCAGGCAGGAATGGGCTGCTTGGGGACCCAGTGAGCTCCCAGGGCCTTTCTGCTGCTTCCTCTACCCCTGAATTTCACTCGGCTCTCTAACTTGACTCAGCTCCAGGTAAAGTCGGAAACTTCTCCCACAAACAGACCTTCAGCTTCTCCAGTAGGGAGTGTGTTTGGGAGAGGATGGTCTCCCTTTCCCACTTCCACAGTTGGGAAACTCACAGTGTTTGGGGTGTCTCATGGGTCCTGCAGGAGCAGTCCACTTCCTTCAGAGGGTCTGTGGATCATCTCAGGATTGCTGATTTGTTATTGCAGTTGATCTGTGGCTAAAATT
The DNA here is from genome assembly GCF_000951045.1 of Mandrillus leucophaeus. NCBI lineage: Eukaryota > Metazoa > Chordata > Mammalia > Primates > Cercopithecidae > Mandrillus > Mandrillus leucophaeus. Next base: position 1,398,019 of record NW_012103576.1, read on the forward strand.
CATAGTGCAAGCCTCCGCATGCTGCTCTGTCCAGAGCTGCAATCTAGTCCTGCATCCAGTCTGCCATGATCTCCTGAATCTAGTTATTTTTAAATGTACAATTAAATTATTATTGACTGTAGTCACCCTGTTGTGCTATCAAATATTCGATCTTATTTAATTTTTCTAACTATCTTTTTGTACCCACTAACCATTCCTACTTGCCCTGTACTGCCCCCGGCCCAACGCTTCCGCTTCCCAGTCTCTAGGAACCATCGTTCTACTCTTTCCATGAGTTCAATTGTTTTCATTTTTAACTCCCACAAATAAATGAGAACATGTAAAGTTTGTCATTCTGTGCCTGGCTTGTTTCACTTAACATAAAGACCTTCAGTTCCATCCATATTGTTGCAAATGACAGGATCTCATTCTTTTTTGTGGTAGAGTACTACTCCATTGTGTATATGTACCACATTTTCTTTAGCCATTCATCTGTTGTTGGACACAGGTTGCTTCCAAATCTTGATTATTGTGAACAGTGCTGCAACAAACGTGGGAGTGCAGATATCTTTTTGATATACTGATTTACTTCATTTGGGGCATATACCCAGCAGTGGGATGGCTAGATCATATGGTAGCTCTATATTGAGTTTTTTGAAGAACCTCCAAACTTTTCTCCAGAGTGGTTGTAGTAATTTACATTCCACTCAACAGTGTACTAAGTAGGATTTCCTTTTCTCCACATCCTTGCCAGCATTCGTTATTACCTGTGTTTTGGATAAAAGCTATTTTTACTGGGGTGAGATGATATCTCATTGTAGTTTTGATTTCCATTTCTCTGATGATCAATGATGTTGTGCACATTTTTATATACCTGTTTGCCATTTGTATGTCTTCTTTTGAGAATTATCTGTTCAGATCTTTTTGCCCATTTTAAAATTGGATTATTAGATTATTCTCTTAGAGAGTTGTTTGAGCTCCTTTTATCCTGTTTATCAATCCCTTTTCAGATGGTGTATTAGTCCATTTTCATACTGCTATAAAGAACTGCCCGAGACTGGGTAATTTATAAAGGAAAGAGGTTTAATTGAATCACAGTTCAGCATGGCTGGGGAGGCCTCAGGGAACTTAGAATCACGGTGGAAGGTGAAGGGGAAGCAAGGCACCTTCTTCGCAACGTGGCAGGAAGGAGAAGTGCTGAGTGAAGGGGGAAGAGCCCCTTATAAAACCATCAGATCTCGTAAGAACTCGCTCACTATCATGAAAACAGCATGAGGGAGAACTACCCCCATGATCCAATTACCTCCACCTGATCACTCCCTTGACACTTGGGGATTATGGGGATAATGGGAATTACAATTCAAGATGAGATTTGGGTGGGGACACAAAGCCTAACCATGTCAAATGGGTAGTTTGCAAATATTTCCTCCCATTCTGTGTGTTGTCTCTTTAGTTCGTTGTTTCCTTTGCTGTGCAGATGCTTTTTAACTTCATATGATCCCATTTTTTCACTTTTGCTTTGGTTGCCTGTGCTTATGGGGTATTACTCAAGAAATCTTTGTTTGCCCAGTTCAATGTCCTGGAAAGTTTCGCCAATGTTTTCTTGTAATAGTTTCATAGTTTGAGGACTTAGATGGAAGTTTTTAATCCATTTTGATTTGATTTTCGTATATGGCAAGAGATGGAGTCTAGTTTCATTCTTCTGCATATGTATATCCAGTTTTCCCAGCACCATTTTTTGAAGAGACTGCCCTTTCCCCCAATGTATATTTTTGGCATATTTATCAAAAATGAGCTCACCGTAGATGTAGAAATTTCTTTCTGGATTCTGTTCCATTGGTCTGTATGTCTGGTGTTTCTATGTGTATCTTATTGTACTGTCTATGTATTGAAAAGTTGTGGTAGTTATTATTTTTGATTGGTTTATCTTTTCATCTTTCTAGTTATCAGTAGTTTACACACCACAATTACGGTGTTGTAATATTCTGTGTTTTTCTGTGTACTAACTATTACCAGTGAGTTTCATACCTTCAGATGTTTTCTTATTGCATAATAACATCCTTTACTTTCAAATTGGAGAACTCCTTTCCGCATTTCTTGTAGGACAGGTCTGATGAAATCTCTCAGCTTTTCTTTCTCTGGCAAAGTCTTTATTTCTCCTTAATGTTTGAAGGGTGTTATCACTGCACATACTATTCTAGGGTAAAAGTTTCTTTCCTTCAGCACTTTAAATATGTCATGCCACTCTCTCCTGGCCTATAAGGTTCTACTGAAAAGTCTGCTGCCAGAGGTATTTGAGCTCTATTGTATGTTATTTGTTTCTTTTATCTTGCTGCTTTTAGGATCCTCTCTTTATCCTTGACCTTTGGGAGTTTGATTATTAACTGCCTTGAGGTAGTCTTCTTTGGGTTAATCTGCCTGGTGTTTTATAAACTTATTGTCCTTGGATATTGATATCTTTCTTTAAGTTTGGGAAGTTCTCAGTTGTTATCCCTTTGAATAAACTTTCTACCCCTCTTGCTCTCTCTACCTCTTCTTTAAGGCAAATAACTCTTAGATTTGCCCTTTTGAGGCTGTTTTCTAGATCTTGTAGATATGCCTCAATGTTTTTATTCTTTTTCTCCTCTCACTGTGTATTTTCAAATAACATGTCTTCAAGCTCACTAATTTTTTTTTCTGCATGATCAATTCTGCTATTAAGAGACTGTGATGCATTATTGAGTATGTCAATTGCATTATTCATCTCCAGAATTTCTGCTTGATTATTTTTAATTACTTCAATTCCTTTGTTAAATTTGTCTGATAGAATTCTGAATTCCTTCTCTGTGATATCTTGAATTTCTTTGCGTTTTCTCAAAACAGGTGTTTTCAATTCTCTGTCTGAAACGTCACATATCTCTGTCTCTCTGGGATTGGCCCCTGGCACTTCATTTAGTTAATTTGGTGAGACCATATTTCCCTGCATGGTCGATGTTTGTGGATGTTTGTCGGTGTTGTGGCATTGAAGAGTTAGGTATGTATTGTGGTCTTTGCCATCTGGACTTGTTTGTACCTATCCTTCTTGGAAAGGATTTCCAGGTATTCAAAAGGACTTGGGTGTTGTGATCTAAGCCATGTCTACCTTAGGGGGCACCCTAAGCCTAGTAACACTGTAGTTCTTGCAGACCTGTAGATATACCACCTTGGTGGTCTTGGATTATATCTGGAAGAATGCTCTGGATTACCAGGCAGAGACTCTTTCTCTTCCCTTACTTTCTCCCAAACAAACAGAGTCTCTCTCTCTCTCTCTCTCTCTCTCTCTCTCTCTCTCTCTCTCTCTCTTTCTCTCTCTCTCTGTTCTGATCCTCCTGGAGCTGGGGTAGAGTGACACAAGCACTTCTGTGGCCACCACCACTCATATTACACTGTGTCAGACCTGAAGCCAGCACAGCACTGGGTCTTGCTCAAGGCCTGCTGTGACCACTACCTGGCTACCATCTATGTTTGTTCAAGGCCCTGGGGCTCTATAATCAGCAGGTGGTCAAGCCAACCCATCTTGTGTCTTTTCCTTCAGGGTAGTGAGTTTTCCCAGGCCCTGGGCAGGTTCAGAGATGCTGGAGTTGGAAAGTTTAGAAATCTGCCTGGTGCTCTACTCTACTGCAGCTAAACTGGCACCAAAACCACAAGACAAAGTCCTTCCCACTCTTTCCTCCCTGTTCTGGAGAAGAAAGAGAAGTCTCTCCCCATGTCCATCACAACCACAGTCCCACGGTGGGCACTGCCAGGGTACCACTGATATTCATGTAAGGCCCAATGGCTCTTCAGTCAGCTTGCAGTGAATGCTGCCAGACCTAGGACTCATCTTTCAGGGCAGTGAGCTCTCCTCTGGCCCAGGGTAGATCCAGAAAAGCTGTCTAAGAGCCAAGGATTGGAATCAGGGACCACAAGAGCCTGCTTGGTGCTCTTCTCCAGCTGCAGCTGAGTTGATACCTAAGCTGCAAGACAAAGTTCCTTTTATTCATCTCTCTCCTTTTCTCACCACAGCTGGGAATACGCTGGGTCATAACTGAAGCCAGCATGTCTCATTATCACCCAAGGCCCACGATGTGTACTACCTGGTTACCACTGCTGATTATTCAGGGCCCAAGGGCTCTTTAGTAGGTGATGAATCCTGCCAGGACTGAGTTTTTCTCTTCAAGGCAACAGGTTCCCTTCTGGCCCAGGGTATGTCTAGAAATATTGTCTGGGAGCTATGTCCTGTAATGGGGCCTTCAGGACTCTGCCCAGTGCCCTATCCTACTATGGCTGAGCTAGCATCCGAGTTGAAAAACAAAATCCTCTTTACTTCTTCCTCTCCTCTTCTCAAGTGGAAGGAATGGGTCTCTCTTTGAGCTGCAATCTGTGCTGCCTGGGGTTAGGGGAGGGGTGATCCCAGCACTCCCTTAGCCATCCCAACTGACATCTCCCTAGGTCACATGCCCCCCACATCCACTGGCTCCGAGCCCAGCACAGCACTAGGACCTGCCTAGGTGTTGCAGTCTTTGTGGCCTAGACAGCCTATCAAGTTTATTTAGGTCCTCCAAGCATTTTAGCCTATGGAGATGAGGCTTGCTAAAACTCACATTCTTACCATTTGGATGAGTGATTTCCTTCTGACTAGGGCTGGTCTAAATGCTCCTGCAGTAGGCATGGACTGTTTTGCCTAGTGTTGGCAGCACTGACTTCCAATGCAAAGTCCCACAGTTGCTGCACTCTCCCTCCCAAGTGCAAAGATTCTCTCTCTACACCACAGAGCCACTTCTGGGTGGTGAGGGAAGAGTGGTGTTGACAAATCAAAACTGTCTTTCTTACCGTCTTCAGTGCTTTCTTCAGCAATATGAAGTTACAAACAGGTACTGTGGTTGCTCACCTGATTATTGGTTCTTATGAAGGTGCTCTTTTGTATAGACAGTTGTCAAGTTTGGTGTTCCTATGGGGAGGATGATCAGTGGAGGCTTCTGTTATGCCATCTTGCTCCAACTCCCTCTTGCTGTGTCTTCATTTTCATTAATCTGAAAGCATTTTCTAAATTCCTATGATTTCTTCTTTGACCCATTGGTTGTTTAGTAGTGTGCTGTTGAATCTCTACATACTTGTGAATTTTCCAAACCCAATTGTCTTATTTATTTCTAATTTCATCCTATTGTGGTTGGAGAATACACTTTGTATAATTTCAAACCCAGAGTGACACTCCTTCTGTGTACGGTGGATGCTGGAGGGCGGTGGTAGCTACTAGTCTTCTTGGCTTATCCTTCCCTGCAGAAAAAACTGGTGCTAAGAGCGAGCTAGGGAAGAGGTAATTGGAGCCAGTATTATCAGCTTCCTACAGCTGGAGTAGTGTTTATATCATATGAGTGGAGGTAGGTGGGGGAAGAGAGGTGCAGTCCTTTCTGTTGCACCTTTCTGGAACATAGTTTTTTCAACACAGTGCTGAGGGGAATGAGGAACACCAGCAGCCTGCTCCTCCTGGGTGAAACTGTATCTTGGGTAAGACTGGAAACTGGAGGAGAAAGAGCCCTGTCTTCTTGATTACACATGTCCAGGGTAGACCTTCCATAGCATGGAGCTGGGAGAACAGGGAGAAGGTACTAGAGTGAGTTGTGGCTCAAATGCCATAGACTCTCACTGTTCCTACTGATACTTAGTAGATTCTTTTGAATGACATTTCTTTCCCTTTTCTACATGCCCTTAGAAAAATTTTCAGAGACTTTGAATGACTGCTTTTTTTTTTTTTTTTTTTTTTTTTTCTAACTAGAAATCTGTCCATTTTATTAATTTT
>NW_012103576.1:1404000-1431446 GCF_000951045.1 Mandrillus leucophaeus
TCGGCCTCCCAAAGTGCTGGGATTACAGGCGTGAGCTACCGCGTCCAGCCCAATGATTGCCTTTAAAGTAATTTTCATCAGATAAACTGTTGTTTGGCTGGGGCGAGGGTATGCTGGACCCCTTATTACATCATCTCTGTAGTCCTGCTTCCCCAATAGTATTTTTATATAGAGAAACTTCTCCAGAAAGCCATCTTCTATCTGTCACCTTTCCTGATTTAACCATGATCAAATGTATTCAAGAAGTGTCCAAAGACCCAAGTTCCCTAGTAATAACCCGGAAGTTCAGTGATGAGGTAGTGTAGATGGACAGTAACCTTAAAAAATGCCTGTGTTGAGTGAATGGTAGTTTTGGCATATTCCATTCTATTTTTGCTCTTGACGAATTTCACCATAGCGCTCCTATGAGAGATGGAGATCTGATAATTTCTAATGACAATTGGTGTATACATGATCATGAAAGACCTGGAAGGTGAATACCATTCTTTGGCAAGAATGAACACCTTGGGTACCTGGCCTACCTTACAGTTGCATCTACGTTTACATTTAGATTTTAGCATTTACTACCTAGTGTTGCCTCACATGACCCCTCAGTCTAGGATTCAAAAAAAAAAATATTGTGTTGGATTTGGAAGTGGTTTGGACATAATGGAGAGGAAATACTCCTGCGTAATGAAAGGAGCAAATTGATTTGATGCCCGATGTCTGTTTTCTTGTCAAGTTTAGTGTACCTTCAGGGCTCAAAGCCTTTTGCTAGCTTATTGAACCCAGCTCATGAATTACTTCTCTTCCCCGCTAAGGAAAAATGGACATTTCATCTCTGATGAAGATATCATAGTCTCTACACAATATCTGTCTTAGAATTCTACTTATTCCTATTAATCTTCATGGATAAACTTTATGGAGCAAGGATCTTTGAATATTTAAATATTTAAGGCCTTTATAATATTGCTTCTGTGTGTTAACAAGAAACCCATGCTAAAAAAGATAAAATAATGATTGAATAAACTCCAGTGAAATTTCTTACCTATGTTATCCCCAGCCAAAGATGTCTTATGATTCTGGACAAAGTGACCCAGACGGTCTACAGTGGGAGACTCTCATGTAAATCAGAAATGTTCATCACTGTCTGGAATTCATTCTATAGTATTATAAAAAGAACACTTCCTAACCATTCCCCAGGCCATGGAAGACAGAGCGCCTATCAACTCTTCTACCTTTCAAAGATAGTGTTAAGGACAGAAATTCTGCCCCTATCTCCATCCATTACTTGCTTTTGCCCAATGAAAGAAGTTTAATTAACATGATTGGAGATTGCCTGACATCCATTAAGCCATACTCAGCAAACGGGTGGAGTAACAGTGATTCCAAATAAAATTAGCATTTTTCTTTCTCCTTTTCACTGCCTTACTCATATACTGGTAAATGTGAGAGCAGTTGTCTTCTCCTGTGTGTAAGCGCTTATGTGTAGTAAGCATACTTGGGACAGGGCCTGTAGCATGCCCTCCATATAGAAACTTGGTCAGTCTCTCTCTCTCTCTCTCACACACACACACACACATACATACACACACCACACACACGCACACACACTCGCGTACACACACATACACTTTTGTTCCTTTTATTCTTGCTCTTGCTGGTGACTGTGTGTGTAAGGAAACCTGAGATCCTTAGAGATGGCTTTGTAAGCCAGTGTATACTCAATAGATACAACTTTCTGCACAGGCATGCCCTAAAGTCTCATTTTAGTAAGGAAATAGGAAGATGCTATTTTAGACTCAAGATACAGCCACATTTCTCTAATCCAGCTTTAGCAAGAGCAGCATATGTTTTGGGATCATTGAGCCCTTGTCTGGTTCACTAATTAAGCTGATACTCTGATCCTCATTTAGCTATTAGTTTACCATATCTATTTTTTGCTTGAGACAGAAACCAGAATGGAGGAATGAATCTTACTTCCTCCCTCCAATTTACAAAAACTTCAACAATTCATTCAGCAATTCTCCGTGTTGACAGTCCCAGTAAACAACTTACAAAAAAGAACGAAAGAATATATGGACTTTTAAAATATCAAGTCAAGTTCCTTAATATCTGTACATCTGTTCAGACCCCAACCTTGATCTGTGGTTTTGAATCCAACCCCAAAAAGATATCTGACCTCGTGATAGTGGCTCTTCTTGTCCCAAGATGGCTCTGACTCCAGCTACCTTCACACCAGAGCTTTGATCCAATCAAATCCTATATATCTGGAAAACAAACGTGTGAAAGAGATCATCTCATCTGGAAAGTACTGAATAATGATAAAGATGATTCTATACAGCTTTATTCCCAACAGGGAACACCTACACCCATGACCTTATGGCACAAAACCAGCACTGTGACTCTTTCAATATACAGACTAAGGTCATCAAGACTTTTAGCAGCCCCATATTTTATTTTTACTTAAATTTTTATTTTTAATTGACAAATAATAATTTCATGTATTTAGGGGGTACAATTTGAGGTTTCAATATATATGTACACATTGTAAATTATTATATCAAGTTAATTAACATATCCATCATTTCACATACTTATAATTTTTGGTGGTGAAAATATTTAAAATCTACCCTTTTGAAGTGAAGGAGATCTTCAAGGAGAACTACAATCCACTGCTCAACGAAATAAAAGAGGACACAAACAAATGGAAGAACATTCCATGCTCATGGATAGGAAGAATCAATATCGTGAAAATGGCCATACTGCCCAAGGTAATTTATAGATTCAATGCCATCCCCATCAAGCTACCAATGACTTCCTTCAAAGAATTGGAAAAAACTACTTTAAAGTTCATATGGAACCAAAAAAGAGCCCACATTGCCGAGATAATCCTAAGCCAAAAGAACAAAGCTGGACGCATCACGCTACATGACTTCAAACTATACTACAAGGCTACAGTAACCAAAACAGCATGGTACTGGTACCAAAACAGAGATATAGACCAATGGAACAGAACAGAGCCCTCAGAAATAATACACATCTACAACCATCTGATCTTTGACAAACCTGACAAAAACAAGAAATGGGAAAAGGATTCCCTATTTAATAACTGGTGCTGGGAAAACTGGCTAGCCATAAGTAGAAAGCTGAAACTGGATCCCTTCCTTACACCTTATACAAAAATTAATTCAAGATGGGTTAAAGACTTAAATGTTAGACCTAAAACCATAAAAACCCTAGAAGAAAACCTAGGCAATACCATTCAAGACATAGGCATGGACAAGGACTTCATGACTAAAACACCAAAAGCAATGGCAACACAATCAAAATTGACAAATAGGGTCTAATTAAACTAAAGAACTTCTGCATAGCAAAAGAAACTACCATCAGAGTGAACAGGAAACCTACAGAATGGGAGAAAATTTTTACAATCTACCCATCTGACAAAGGGCTAATATCCAGAATCTACAAAGAAGTTTACAAGAAAAAATCAAACAACCCCATCAAAAAGTGGGCAAAGGATATGAACAGACACTTCTCAAAAGAAGACATTTATGTAGCCAACAGACACATGAAAAAATGCTCATCATCACTGACCATCAGAGAAATGCAAATCAAAACCACGATGAGATATCATCTCACACCAGTTAGAATGGCAATCATTAAAAAGTCAGGAAACAAGAGGTGCTGGAGAGGACGTGGAGAAATAGGAACACTTTTACACTGTTGGTGGGACTGCAAACTAGTTCAACCATTGTGGAAGGCAGTGTGGCGATTCCTCAAGGATCTAGAACTAGAAATACCATTTGACCCAGCCATCCCATTACTGGGTATATACCCAAAGGATTATAAACCATGCTGCTATAGAGGTACATGCACATGTATGTTTATGGTGGCACTATTCACAATAGCAAAGACTTGGAACCAACTCAAATGTCCATCAATGATAGACTGGATTAAGAAAATGTGGCACATATACATCATGGAATACTATGCAGCCATAAAAAAGGATGAGTTCATGTCCTTTGTAGGAACATAGATGAAGCTGGAAATCATCATTCTGGGCAAACTATCACAAGGATGGAAAACCAAACGCAGCATGTTCTCACTCATAGGTGGGAATTGAACAATGAGAACACCTGAACACAGGAAGGGGAACATCACACACTGGGGTCTGTCTTGGGGTGGGGGGAGTGGGGAGGGATAGCATTAGGCTATATACCTAAAGTAAATGATGAGTTACGGGTGCAGCACACCAACATGGCACATGCATACATATGTAACAAACCTGCACATTGTGCACGTGTACCCTAGTACTTAAAGTATAATAAAAATAATCTACCCTTTTTGCAATTTTTAAATCTACAATACATTATTATTCACTATGGTTATCATGCTGTGCAATAGATCTTGAAAATGTATTTCTCTGTAACTGAAGCTTTGTACTTTTTGATCAACATCTCATTGTCCCCCAAGCCCACCCAGCCTCTGATAACCCCCATTCTACTTTCTACTTCTATTAAGTTTGGCTTTTTGAGATTCTACATGTAATTGAGATCATGCAGTATTTGTCTTTCTATGTCTGGCTAATTTCACTTAGCAAATGTCCTCCAGGTTCATTCATATTGTCACAAATGACAGAATTTCCTATTTTAATCCTGAATAATATTCCACTGTGTTTATGTACCACATTTTCTTTATCCATTCATCTGTTGATGGGCATTTAGGTTGATTCCATATCTTGCCTATTGTGAATAATGCTACAATAAACACAGGAATGCAGATTTATCTCCAACAAACTGATTTTATATCCTTTGGATATATACTCAGCAAAGTTCTCATGGCTTCTCATTGGTTCAGATTTAGTCACATGCCAATACATAAGATCATCACTATAGCCAGGGAGATCCTGACTTGCTTGGACCAAATAAGGTCTATTCGTAGAGCTGAGGCTGGAGGCCAATTCCAACCAAACCAAATGAGTTGAGAATAGGGCAAAGTGGGTCATCAAGCAAAAGATGAAGTGATATTGCTGGAATACTTGAGAATAAATATTCAAGAGATATATCAGTGTCCTCTATGGCTTGTCTCTTAATCATGACTAGAACTCTCCCTTAGGCTAAACTATTATTTGCAGCCCTGGATAAATACAACATTTCAATCCATAACTTTATGGTGTCTTAAAGAAGCTGAGCACCAAGATTTACCTAGGCTTTCTTCCAGAAGCACTGCCTATGTTCTACATAGTTAGTATGTCCTTCTTAGTGCCCAAAATATCAGACAAATATAAAGAGGATACCTGGTAGAAAAACTTTTCTGCTGTCCTGTCTTCAATAGGATATCTAAAACACACTCTAGCTTGGTTAACAGTAAGGATTGAGTGGCTGTTCAGTGCTAGTCTCTCCAGCAATGTGTCATTTGGTTTTCTGGCTACAGATGTGTTTCTGGGACAAGAGTTAAAGCAAGAAATTTTCCATCTGAGTTAGAATGGGATCCTAAAAGCCAAAAGATGAGCCAACTCAAAATCCTTTTTGAGAGAACAGAAACTCAAAAACCAAGTTCCATAATTATAGTCATGAGGTAAGATGGTTCCTCCAAACTTTTAATACTACCTTAAGTGGCGTGATTAATTTCTGCCTGCACCTACAACAACCCTAGTTTCCATGATAAACATGCACTCGGGCCAGATATTTTGCTCAGGGATTCTCATACATAAAAAGATGGCTCACTGTGTTGTGTTAGAAGAATCCATCCCTACTTAGTAAAGGCACATTAGGTTAGGGTGATCCAGGGTAATGGAAGAGTTTGTTGAAGAGCATCTAGAGATATTGAAATGCCTCAATTACTGCTGGGGTCCAAAAGATAGCTGCATCTCCTTACTTGTTTAGGTGGGAGAGTGGTCAAATAAATTAGTGCAATAAAATAACAATTACTATTTATTGACTAATGACTATGATAGGCACTATGCTAAATATTTTATATACATCACCCCATTTAATTTGTATAGCAAGCCTATGAGGTAGTTATGATTACTATCTGCTACCCTAATAAGAGACTAAAATAGGACAAAATTAAGTAAGAATGACCCTGAGGCAGAGCAAGGGAGTATAGAATGATTTCCCAGAATGTAGGAATAAAACAGGACTTGAGTAAGCATTATGTCTAAAACGTTGTGAGCTTCAGATAACACTATAGTTTTCTGTTGATCATAGGAGCAATAAAATAATTATCAGGCACTGGAGAGGAAAAAAGAAGCAACAGTGACAGTTGCCAGACCTAAAGGGTTTTTCAGACAGGCAGGCAGCCAATTCAGCAAAACTTGAATGACAAATGGCAAAGGACCAGATGCAATAGTTAACATGTCAGTGATGCCAGATAATACAGACAGATAATATTGAAGACAAGATTCCCATTGTAACCCTGACCTTTATGCCCTTGTACCTTGTAAACTCCTCCAAACTTAGATATAACCTTTTAGAAAAGGCAAAGATCACTAAAAATTAGTTCAGATTATTTTCCCTACATGGAATATCTGGAATAAAGGTTGCATTGTACTTCAGAGCATGTATAGGAGGAATACACATGAAATCCCACCCCCCATTTATATTATAGTGCTTCATATAGTTGGCCTAGAAAGTGGTGAGAAACAAAGATATTGTACCATAAACACTTTAGTTCATTGTCTCTGATTATTCAGATGGAATGTAAATGAATGGGATATGAGTGAGCAAAAGAAAGGGTAAATATAAGGAGTTGGGAGCTGAATGTAAAGAAATGAGAAGCTGGAAGTGAAAAGTAATAGGTTTTGCAACATTCTTAACTTGGAATTGGCCTGGAGTTGGTACTTGAGTTTTCCACAGGATCAAGTGAAGTGGATGTGACAGAAGAAGCAGATTGGGTCTCTTACTCAGTGGTTTACCTTGGTGAGAAGCACTTGGAATGATCTTTGCTCCAATTCAAGGTCCTCTTATAAATGATGTAGTTCCTCCAGATATAGACTAATGCCTAATGTCAAAAGTGTGCTGGCTGGTGCAGAAAATACAGGGGTGAAATTTGTAATTGCCCTAAAAGAGAGTCTGCTTGTGGACGAGAGCAGAGAAATTTCTTTGCTCTTCAAATACTATATTTATTTCACATCCTTTCCTGGGGCATTGGTTTGAGAATGTTGATGTCACTGATATGTAGATTGGAATTTGGAGTGCCTTAAAAGTGTATCCTTCAAGCCAGGATAATTTTGTGTTATTCAACTGAGTGCAAGCCCTGATCCAGAGAGAAATAGCCTAAATATCAAAGGAATTACAAGACCTAAGGAATTGACAAAATATAAGTCTGAAAAAAAGAATTTATTGTTACTGGAAAATTCATCTATGCATCAGAACATTTTTAAACTTTTGTTTTGAATTAAGTAAAAACTTAGGAAGTTTCACAAATGGTACAAAGAGTCTTCAGGTTCCCCAAATGTTAATACTTCTATATTTGCTTTGTTAATCTCCTTCCCCCAACTCCCTTCCTCCCTCTCTCTTCCTCTTCCTCACCCTATTATCTTCCTCAGCACATAATACATATTAACTATTTGAGAGTAAGTTGGAGATGTCATGCCCTTTAATCCTAAATAATTCAATGTATATTTCCTAAAATCAAGGACATTCTCTTACAATGATAATACAGTTATCAAATTGAAGAAATTAGCATTAATGCAATATTTTTGCTCATCTATTGACCTTATTCAAAGTCCACCAATTGTCCTAATAATGTACTTTATAAGGACATGAAATTGCAACTCACAAGTGGCATGCAGTTGCCACATTCCTTTAGTATACTTTATGTGTGAATTTGAATTTAATGATCTGGCAAGGCTACCTAAAGATGATCTTAATATTTATTTGAGGGGCTTCTTGAAGCTCAACCATGTTGATGGGTTATAGTAACCAAGGTAGAGTCATCTGAACTTTCTTGGCATAGTATGTACTAAGAAAGTAAGCTCAGGGGGTTAAAATAGATTTATAATGTAAGACTTGGAAACCCACCAATTGACTCTGTACCACAGAAGAACCAGAAGTTACCCCTTTTACAAAGCATGCACTAGTGATGGAAACAATAGCATCTTTGAGCTCAATGATGGCTATTATCTGTAGGCTATGGTTGACAGTGTGAGATTCTGCTACGGAAATTGGCTCTCTAATACTGTTACGGGATCTCTAGGATGTCGATTTTTCTGGCTGGAAACCTCTGTGGCCGAGGCACCTTTGTCCTAGTTCTTGCCCTGCATCCAGGAAGAGTGAGGTTCTCAGACAAATGAAGGGTGAAGAAGTAGAAAAGTTTTATTTACTGTTAGAGCAGTTGCAGTGAGCCGACAGGGTGCCATTGTATTCCAGCCTGGGCAACAGAGTAACACTCCGTCTCAAAAAACAAACAAACAAACAACAACAAAGAAAAAAACAGCTCAGAGGAGTGAGTAGCTCCTCTCTGTAGGCAAGTCATCCCTTTGACTGTTCAGCTATCAGCAAAGAGGAAGCGCTGGAGAGAGTAGCTCCTCTCTGCAAGTCATTCGGACATCTCTGCAGGTCTCTGAAGCTCTCAGCAGAGAGGGTAGCTCCTGTCTGCCGGCAGGTCGTCTCTGCAACATTCAGTGGAAGGGTACTCCCCTCTGTAGCTGGTCGTTCTGTCCCATCATCTCTCTGCCCTCTTCGTCCTCTGGCCGTCCTCTCTCCTACTCTGGCTGATACCAGGGCTTTTACGGACCTCAGAGGGGAGGAAATGCTTGCCCATTGGTCCATGGGCGGCCATGGCAGGCTGGAAGAAGCAGCACGAGCTGCATCCCCCCGCCATTCATGTTCCCCCGGGCTCGGCCCCAAGCCCGCTCAGAGATCAGAGCAGGCGCAGGGAGTGGAGAGAGGCCAGGCAGCATGAGAAGATATCCCCTAGCCTGCAGGGACGGGGTGGGGAGGTCCTTCCTGGGGCACCCAAGGATACAGGCTGCAGAGACACCCAGCTCCCACACCTGGGAGGGAGTCACAGCCATTCCTGGGATGGCAGATCTCGCCTGCTCCCAGCCCTCTCCAAATAGAACAGGGAGGCTCGGATCCACAGCTGCAGTTTAGGCGGCTGTAGCCTGGCCCAGGAGGGTGGGGCTCCTTTGTGCTTCGTGGAGCAGGAGGCCTGGGTCTGCAGCTGCGGTTTGGGCAGCTGCAGCAACAAACGAGGAGCTCCAGTCCCAACTCAGAAGGGGCGGGGCTCCCACCGGCTCCGTGGAGTGTGCAGCATCAGCCACACCTCCCTGCTGCAGCCGGAATGATGGCAGCAGCTACTGCCATCAATACCAACATGGACGAAGAGATTCTGGAATTACAGAGGCCACATGGCAACTCTCAGCCCCCAACCCTTATTAACATGGCAGGTAGCAAGGATTGAATGTTGACTGCTATGCCATGATTCATAGAAACTTACAGCAACTGAAATAGACGATGGTGGTGTTCCTAGATGGGGATTCAACTAGGCTGTTTCTCTATTTTGTTATGATAAAGAAATAGAAAGCTGGTGATTAGAAGGTTGATGTCAGATGCCATAAATGAAAAATTGCACTTCTCATGCAGTTTCCAGATCTATGTCATTCACAGACCCATTGATTCAAGGTCATGCCGATTCACCTTAAGTACAAACAGTGAATATTTCTTTAGTGTTTCTTTTTTCAGCCTTTGTCCAGGATACATTTAGACTGGGGAAAGGGAAATATTCAAATTCTAGTACTGTTATATATAGGGTTTGAGGTGACTGATCACAGAGGTCCTAAAACACTATCATGTTCATCTGACTCATATGGAGGCTTTAAGGTTCAGGTAAGAAACGGAGTTTCGGCTGAAGATCATCTTATATCGGGTCAAATGGGTCCACACACCCACACTGTGGCTTTTTCTCTGGTCTCTGAGTGTATAATTGGGAGACGCATTCTTAGACACCAAGAATGAAAGACTTCTACTGTTTCACTGACCTGTGGATGAAAACCATTATAGTATTTAAAAAAAAACAAAAAACAAGTGAAACCCTTCCAACTTTTTGACAAATATTCAAATCAGAAAAAAAAATTATATTTCTAGAGTCACTGCAAAAAATTAATGTCACCATCAAAGATTTAAAAGATATATTCTGTTTTCTCTGTTTTCACATCTGAACTCTGTAAAACCAGATGATTCATGACAGATGACAGTGATTACTGTAAACTTAACCAACTGGAAGTTCTGATTGCAGTTGCTGTGCTAGATATAGTGAGGATTGAAAGCAATTCACAATTACTTTGTAAATAGTGCTAAGTTAAGTCATGCTCTTTGATGTAATATAGGCCATAGGAACCCTAAACATCTGAAAATTTCTGAGAAGTTGTTCTTCTCATATTGTATTAACTGAGTCTGCTGAGCTGGATGTAGCAATGCCCCTAAATTCCAGAGTAAGATACTTGTATGTCAAAAAATGGAAGATAAGCTCCATAAACATTCATTGCCCTGCCACACTGATGAAGTTAAAGGAGGATCTGGAACCTGCTGGTATATTTTCCCAAGTAAAAGACAGATTGGTGCACCTACTGCCACCAAGAGACAGGGACAGCATTTAATTTGGCCCCAATAGAAGTATAATAGTACAGATGTTCAGGGCTCTGGAGGGAGGCCATGCCATTTATAGTAAAAATCTGTTCTCTGTTTGAAAATTGTTGTCTGATATGCTACTGGGCCCTAGTTGAGACTGGGCACAAGATACCAAGATATTTTGCAAGCTAGATTCCCATTGTGATCTGGTTACTATTAGATCCACCACATCATAACTTTAAGCAGACATAGCAGCTATCTATTTAATCCCCTGTACAATGAAGTAATCAATTTAGAATTGGCTCAAGCAGGTCTAGAAGGCATGAATCAACTATATGAACAGTGGCCCAGATGCCCATGTCACCTAACTTTGTTGCATTTTTGCCTCTTCTTCGACTTACATCAAGCAATGTTAAACATGAAATTCAGGATAAAGAATTCAGAGCTACCAAACAGAAGTAGAGTTTTAAAGTTTATTCCTTGCATAAGAGCATCACACCTAAGGGGAGACCATTTATATCTTAAACATCTTACCCGCTTGATGTTTTTCTTACGTTTATTATAAAATTGTTGACTCCAAAGACAGGTAATTTGAATCTTTATTTCAGTAGTTGTCCACACATTGTGGTAAACACTCTTGTTTTTAACAAAATCAGTATCTGCAGAAACATTGTTTGACATTTTGTTGGAAGCAAAGTGCCTTTTTCTAATATGATGGATACATATTATTCTATTGAAAGCAACAATTGACAGTCAAGTTTGATAATTGAAAGACTTTGTTGATTCTAATAACATCTGAAATAACTGCTTTTATCTAATGATCAGTGATGTTGAGCCTTTTTTGTTGTTCACATGATTGTTGGCCACATGTATGTCTTCTTTTGAAAGGATCTTTTCATGTCCTTTTCCCACTTTTTAACATGGTTGTTTGTTTTTTTTTCTTATAAATTTGTTTAAGTTCCTCATAGATGCTGGATATTAGACCTTTGTCAGATGCACAGATTGCAAAAATTTTCTCCCATTCTATAGGCTATTTACTCTGTTGATAGTTTCTATTGCTGTGCAGAAGCTCTTTAGTCTAATTAGATTCCATCAGTCAATGTTTGCTTTTGTTGCAATTGCTTTTGTCATCTTCATCATGAAATCTTTGCCCATGTCTGTGTCCTGAATGGTATTGCCTAAGTTGTCTTTCCAGGGTTTTTAGTTTTGGGTTTTATGAGATATCATCTAACAGCAGCCAGAATGGCTATTATTAAAAAGTCACAAAACAACAGATGCTGGTGAGGCGGCAGAGAAAAAGAAACACTTATACCCTGCTGGCAGAACACTTATAGTTCAGCCATTGTGGAAGACAGTGTGGCAATTCCTAAGAGACGTAAAGACAAAAGTACCATTTGACCCAGCAATCCCATTACTAGGTATATACCCAAAGGAATACCAATCATTCTATTATAAAGACACATGCATATGTATATTCATTGCAGCCCTATTCACAATGGCAAAGATATGGAATCAACCTAAATGCCCATCAATGATAGACTGGATAAAGAAAATACACCATGGTATACTGTATACCCATAAACAAGAATGAGATAAATTTGTATAATTTATACAGAATGAGTATGATGTTTATATTTTTGATAAATAAATAATATGTTAACTAAAATGTTTACCAGGTGACTGGGCATCTTCTTCTAATTTGCATAAAATATCTGCTGTTTGGGCTAGTGGTAACACTGAGTGATGACTTTTGACGAGGCAGATGGAGGATGGGATACAAAAGAAGAATGCAGGTAGATGGAAATTACTGCTAATATTCTAGTTCTTGTTTGGGTGGCAGGTTTATTTGTGTTCAGTTATAATTAGATAGATAGATAGATAGATAGATAGATAGATAGATAGATAGATAGATAGATAGAAAAAATACATATATGGAGTAATGATGATGAAGTACCATGAAACAAAAATTATAATTAATTAATTTCTATTTACTGGAGGTCCCTCAAAAATGTGTTTGTAGGGGGCTAGATTAAAAGAAAATGTGATTCATGTCTAGTAAGAGAAATGACCTGGTGCACTGGGACTTGCTGTATAAATCCTAAAAGGTTAGATTGCTTTTTCCCTCCTTTTGCCCCAGTAAAGATGGATCCAAATGCAGAACAGTTTACAAGAAGCCTACCGTGAAGCCTGGGTAGAATATTTATGGAATATGGGTAGCTCATGGGCCTATACCTATTAAGCAGGGGGAGGAATGTTAAAGGAGCATCAAACTGGAGAGGTGAATTGTGAAAGGAACCAAAGAGAGTAAGAAGGATTGGTTGATTTGTATGAAGACATAGGAGCGAACTAATCTATTTCAGGGATGACAATATGTGGCATATACCTGCTATGCCCATGGCACACATCACTAATCAATTATTGCATTCTATCCCACTGAGCTTGAACATGGCCTCTGAATTCTTTTCAGCATAACACTATAGGCAGTTTTTAGTGATTGATCAGAGTTAGCCAATGAAATGTAACCTGTTTGCCATATTTAGTCTATATAAACCATAAGACTACTACTCAGAAGAAATGACTAATTAATAAGCAGAACATTAGCCAAAATTTAGGATAAAGGAAAGTAAAGGAAGTTACACAGGGCATCAATCTGGAGTAGTGCAGTAGAAGAGGGGCCAGGGAACAAGAAGGATTGATTTCAAGTTGGCTAAAAAAAGAACTGGGAAAAATAGAAGCTTAGATGTTAATTTGGACAAATTTAACTTAGCTCCCAAGACTTTGAATCACATTTAAGACCCTAGTACCCATGGTGAGTCCGTGTGTGTGTGTGTGTGTGTGTGTGTGTGTGTGTGTGTGTGTGTTGTAAGAAGTTTTGAAATGCAGAGAGAATGTGCAGGAATGAGAAGGGACCTGAAGATGGAAGGCCTCTTTTCAGTGTGATTACATTGTGAACTCCTAAACAAGCCAAGTAATCATCACTTGAGGAATATCTTTTTGTATGTGTGTGAAGATTATGTAAAATTTGTGGCCACACTGAGGGGAAAGTATGACCCTAGCATTAATATATTTTTCTTCCTCCATCAAGAAAGGAAACCCATCAGCATCTGTAACTACTCTTTGGAGTTTTATTGTTCATCGACGATTGGCCTTATAAGGACACCACATAACGGGTACAGTTACAGGAGTTCTCTGGAACAGAGAAGTACAGATTAGTCTATAGAAGGAGATAACATCAATCAGGTGGGATTGGGGGTGGTGGAGGGGACATTTTGGGTTAAAAGTGGCCAAGGGTGCAGAGCCTAGGGAGGAGAAAATAATATATGTATATATATTACATATATATAGATATATACAAATATGTATATTTTAGATAGATACACATATATTATGGAATATAAATACATATATATTATGGAATATATATATATATGTATCCTATATATGTAAGCTGAAATTCTCTAGCAGTGTTGTTCAATATAACTTCATGAGGTTATAGAAAGGTTCTAAATCTATGCTCTCCAATGTCCAATATGATACCCACTAACATGTGACTATTGAGTACTTCAATTGTAGCCAATGTGACTGAGAAGCTGAAGTTTTATTTTGCTTAAGGCTAATTTAAATTTACATAGCCACTTGTGGCTAATGGCTATCATACCGGACAACACAGAACTATGGAGTATCATATGTAGTATCCTGAGTCATTCTCACTTTGGTCTCCCTTATCCCCTTTTCTTAAAAGAATGCTGATGGGATCTCCAGGATCACTGAGATTCTGGTAAATACATTAGAAAATCACTTATGTGCATAAATACATAGTACAGTGTAATTATTTTGATGATTTACATTGCTTATCCTGTGTTTTCAAAATGGTAGCGACCC
This sequence comes from Mandrillus leucophaeus, assembly GCF_000951045.1. Taxonomy (NCBI): domain Eukaryota; kingdom Metazoa; phylum Chordata; class Mammalia; order Primates; family Cercopithecidae; genus Mandrillus; species Mandrillus leucophaeus. Next base: position 1,418,442 of record NW_012103576.1, read on the forward strand.
TCCTAACCACCACCACCCTCAAGCATTCACAAATTCATGTTTTATTTAACCATTCTGGTATTTCATGTAATAAAACTCCCAAAGAATGGTAAAATGTTTGCATGGCCAACACATTCCAATAACTATAGACTGCTTACCTCCTCAAACCTAGCTCACCATGACCTGCCTTTATCAACATAGACAGATGTCTCCAACAGGGAAGTGTTGGTAATCTTTTTGTAAGATGATCTCTAGAGACTTTGGCCTATATAAGCACATCTTGAAAAAGCAGTTTCCAGCTGTAACCAACCACGTTGTATACGAATGAGAATTGGTGGTTCTAAAGATTAGAGGAACCAGGTCCAGGAGGTTTAGCACTGATGATCATGAAATCAGAAGACAGCAGCCTGGAAAACTTCCAGATAATTTGGAAGTCCAGCCAGTGCCAGATGTGGTATACTCTATGTTTGGGAATCCCACAGCTGCTTTTATTCTGTTCAGCATGCTTTCCCTTCCTTTTGGTAGACCACCAGCTGTCTTATGTGCCTCAACTCAAGTTACAACAGCAAAGTTCACTTTAGCTCCGGGAAACTGATCCCCCTTAGCAACTCCATAGCAAATTCCTGAGGAGATGACCTCAATTGCAAACTGTCTCAGTTGAAGTAGACTCATTGGGCCTACTTAGAATAAAACTGTAAATGGCTTCCATTGCATCTGTAAATGGTGTAACTTGAGGAGGGACTTTTCATAGTTGATTTCTGGGACTCTGGTTCACAGGGTGTAATTGGATGCACAGCCACCTACCCAGGGTTATTTGGAGGGCAGTCCCTGCAGGCAGCTAAGTGGCAGGTGTGATCTCAGTGACAGCTGCCTCTAAAATATACAGTGTCCATAAGTCTATATGCATGCTATTTAGAAATTAGCTCAATACTCCTCTTTGTTCTCCATACAAATCTTATAATTTTCCCATGTTATCCTGGACATCTTATTCCATGTTAATAATTGGAAATCATTCAAGCAATTCCTCAGAGATGTTCTTAGTTCTTCAGTTATTGTTAGTGCCTAATCTCACACATAGAAATATTGTATATAACCATTCTATACATATTGAAGTTTGAGGGGCCTTGACTGCTAAGGTTTTGCTTATGGGAGAGTTGCTTTAGTGATGGATTTTGAGGGACTTTTGCTAATAGGACATGAGGCATAAGTGGGATAGGAGAGGGGTTTTATCTTTAGATATATAGGAAGTAGCCAGCCCCCCACACCCTGTGCATTAAATGTGGTTTGTGCTCAGCCCAGCAGCACCTATGTTAAAATTGGAACACTATAGAGATTAGCATGTCCCCTGTATCTGAAGCACAATGTGATTTGGGGAGCAGGTGCTGCCATGTCTGGGTTCAGGTTAACAAACATGTAATATATCCTCTCTAGGTAAGAATGTGGCATATCCTCATATGACATGTAGTCAAAGGGACATATGACAGACACCTCATATGAGATGCATTTGTGCATAAAACATAACAACAGTTGAACAAGTGATCTGACAAGCGATCTCCATGCAGTTTGGTTTCACTGGCTGTATAAATACTGTCTGGTTTGAGATACAGTCTTTGACTTTGGTGTGAACCTAAAGAGAGCTCATGTAATAGTGGGATTAGACTCAGAGATGATCCCCTATACTAGACGACTTCAGTGTTCGCAGGTGAGGCAAATGGAAACAGGATGTGATTCCTGCATTTGACGCCATAGGACATAGCGTGTACATAATAAAACCATGAAGCAACAACCTTTAGTTAACATTAGACAGGTACAAGTAAGGAGCTTGGGGCATTCAGAAGGCAACAGTTGCCCATTTAGTTTAACATAGAAGCTTTTATGCATTGGTGGAGTGACCTGAAACACTATGACTTATGTGCAATATTTGAAGAGTCACTTGTCTAAGGTGACATTTGGGGGCCTGCCTGGTATGACTTTAGTGAAAAATACAGGGGCAGATGGCATCACTATGAAGCTAGTCCAGATGGCATCACTATGAAGCTAGTCCTGCTGGGGACAGCAGAATCTGTCAAAAACTATTGCATGGGCATAGAAAAGCAGCTACCATTTATTGAGCACCAACTAGGTGCCTCCCAGGCCGGCATTTTATTTAATCTGCTTTTAATTTGCATTTAATTTAATTTGCTTGCTCTTCACCTTTGCAGATCAGAACACTCCCAGCAACCCAACCAGCTACCTTCTCTGATTCTCTATACCCAGGTTGCTGATAACTACTTGAAAAAAATTTCAAAAACTTGTTGGCTAGTGTTCAACTTCAGCTGAACCTTCTTTACACTTACTGGCAACTGCTCTCTATCTCCTTTGGCTGGTCATTCTCAAGATGTGATCCCCTGAACCAGTTGTCTTAGCATCACCTGGTAACCTGCTAGAAATCCACATTTCAGGGCCCCAGCCAGACCTGTTGAATCAAAAACTCTGGAGGTAGGACTCAGTATTCTGTGTTTTAATGAGTGCTTCATACAATTATGATGTAAGCTCAAGTTTGGGGATCACTGCAGGTCTAGCCTTGTCAACACCTTTCCTCCATTTTCTCAAAACGTATTTCAAACTTTCATCAGTCTTTTCAAACACCCTACATTGCATACTCCTTCATTTTCACAGAAAATCGAGACCTTAGAGCAGAGGTTTCCAGTCTTTCTATTGCCATTACCAGAAAATTTTTATGCCAAACTATGTCCTTTCTAACCACTTTTTTTAATTGAAGAAGGCACCTTTCAGCCACTCAGTGAAAATCCATCTCTCTCAATCAATAGATAGATGATGATGATGATAGATAGATAGATAGATAGATAGATAGATAGATAGATAGATAGACAGACAGATACATAGATTGATAGATAGATAGATAGATAGATAGATAGATAGATAGATAGATAGATAGATAGATAGATAGATAGATATTCTGGGTTGCAACTCCTCTGTTCAGTGACCTTTCTACATCAATTAACTATATTCTGATAAGCTTTGAATCTATCTATTGATTTTTGGTTCCTAGTCCATAAATTTCTCCATTCTCTCCTATCTTTAAAAGTCTCCCATATTGCCCTCTAACAGATCCTGTAACTTCTTCTGTTTTATACCCAAGAGAACTATAGTAGCTATTTGTTCTTCCTCGCCAGTATTTGATTCACACCTCACAAAAATCTCACATTTTACCCCTATACATCTTTGAAACCATCTTTCCAAATCACCAGTGACAAGAGTGCCAGGGAGAGAGTTACAAATTTTAAATAAGTCATCAGGAAAAGCCTTACTGAAAAGGCAAAATCTTTCCTCCTATGTCTCTAACCACCTTTATTCATACTGCTTTCTGAAGTAGGTCCTCTTCCTGTCCCTTAAATGTTGATGTTTACCAAGATTCTGTGGTTCCATCCTCTTCTCTTTCCTTCCAAATTTATATGAGCAGCTTAGGCCTCTCTCCAGAACTCCAGGCAAACATGTTGGCTAAATCAGAACACATTTGAGTACGTATCCCCCACCTCCTTATGTCATCACTTTCCTTATCTTTATCACCTGGGAATTGCTATTCATGCTTCCCCCTCTATACCCAACACCCAAAGAGAGGACATTTTGCAAAGTATAGTTGAGAAATGCATGAAAAATCTACAAAGGGGAATCAAGATAAGGATTGAAAAGTTTTGATCAAGAGAGATAGCATCAACTCAAGAAAACACTGGATTAGTGTAGGAGAAAGAAGGATAGGACAGAGGAGGAAGAGACCTAGTTACAAGAACCCTATAAACATGCTGTGTTAGAAGTCTTTGGGAGCTAGTTGGCCAAGATGGCAATGAGAAGGATTAGATAAGTTATATAATGTATATGGGGTCTCATGGGGCAGAAGGAGAAAAAGAATCACAATCTTGGCCGTGATTTTCAGGGAGAACACAAATGCTAAGCTCAAAAGTGTGTGTAAGGATTGGGAGTAAAAATGGCCAGATGGGTTGTTAAAGTACACCATGGAAGACAAAGCAATGAAACAGGAGATGGGAGAGAATATAATTTATTCTTTTTCCAGTTTATCCTTTTTATGAGAAATTGATGTAATGGAAATCTAATACTTGTAGAAATGATGTTGAAAAACAATTTATTATGATACATAAAATGCTTTAAAAGAAGAAATTATGAGTATAAGGAATAATAATTTGTGCAATAATACTTCTAAAATGGTAAAGTATCTTCCATATGAAAGAGAATTTTTATCATGAGATGGAATCACCTTAACATGGAACTGGAGGATCTGTTGCACATTAGTTCAAAGAGGGTGTTTGCCTGTAAAATGAAATCTGAGGAGGAATTCTTTGATAATAGTTGCGTAAACCCTATATTGTGTATTAATTCCATTCATCTTGTGTGACAAGTACCAACAAAGTGTAGGTCACAAAAAATTTGCTATTTTTACCCTAGAAAGAACCTCTTCCAAGGAGCTGCTATGGTGGTTCTAGTTAGTACTACTCTCTCTGTATACTTAATTTTGAACACACTTGTGTTTTTAGAGCTTAAAGTGGTTTCCAAAATGCTTATATTCTACAATTAATCAAGATAAATGCTAAAGAGTTCCTTGTTCAACTCTAGCCATGACTTTGTAGAGTTTGTACAAATGTATTAGACTCTACCATACACTTGTACAACTGCTTGAATACGAGCCTTCTTCTCTTTTTATTTAGGACCTATAAAGGCAAGGGAAGGCTGATAAAGATGTGTAACCTACTGGATCCTGAAGAAAGGTCCGTATATTAGGTTATATTACATCAATGATTCTGGTCCATTTCTGGCCAATAGTCAAACTTATAATTAAATAGTCCTATTACTTTCATAAATAACATAACTGAGTGATTGACTGAAGCTTTGACAGAAAGAAGTAGTGGTTTATTTTTGCATTTGCACTATATCTCCTCACAAATAATTTTTGCCAGTTTTTAAGCAAATTGGCTAGACACTTTGTACTTTTTTGTTAAATTTAAAATCAAACAGTTATGATGCCATGTGAATGGCCGTAAATTTATTTGCTTTTTAACTGATTGTTCCAGCTGTCATTTTAGATACTACCTAATATGCTAAATTAGACTATATGATGCTAAAACAACCAGGCAATTCAATGAAAACCAAACTATTAAAAGTGGCATAAAGTAAAGCCAACGTCTAGTGGATTTACTGAAATCTCACTCTTGCTCAATTGTTCTGTTGTTGTTCTTCAATTGACAGATACTTAATAGGTATAGATCCTCCATCTCCATATAAGCCCAAACAAAATCTCATTAATCAAAATGGTTCCACAAAGTCAAAGGTTACCAGAAATTATGAAGTAATACTAGTTGAGTTTCAGGATGCATGGTCCTTAGAGCCCTTAGAAAAAAGTATGACAAACCCTGTAAGTGTTACGTGATTGAGGTAGATAAAATAATAGGTGAACCATTAAGGACTCTTTCACCTTTAGAATTTTCTGTTTCAAACATAACATCAAATCTTTATAAGTGGTAGATAAATAAAATGTGGTATATACATACAATGAAATATTATTCAGCCATAAAAAAGAATGAATTACTAATATATGCCATAGAGTAGCAATGGATGAACTTTGAAAACATGCTAAGAGGCCAGCCATGAAAGACCCATATTGTATGATTTTGTTTATATGAATAGTCCATATAAGAGGCAAATCTATAGGGACAGGAATTAGAATAGTGGTATCTGAGAGCTAGCGGGGAATGTGGTGATATGCAGGTGATAGCTAAAGTGTACAGGGCTTCTTTTTGAGGTGATAAAAATCTAAAATTTACTGTGGTAGTAGTTGCACAACTGTGAAAATACAAAAAGCCATCAAATTGTACAATTTTAAAGAGTGAATTGTATGGTATGTGAATTATTTCCTAGTAAAGCTGTTACTTTAAAATCCCTCTAATTTGTATGTTCATTAAAAAATGTATTGTTTAACTGTATTCCAGACGCCAGAGGCTATATAGTCAAAAGGAGAAAAAAACACATAAGAGATTTAGAGTTATTTGTGTCTGGGTTTTTGTTGTCATTGTTGTTTTGGGTTTTGTTTTGTTTTGTTTTTTGAGACAGGATCTCCCTCTGTTGTCCAGACTGGAGTGCAGTGGCATGATCACAGCTCACTACAGCCTTGACCTCCCGGGCTAAAGTGAGCCTCCCATCTCCCAAGTAGCTAGGACTACAGGCCACGCCACCATGCCTGGCTAATGTTAATGTTTTTTTGTAGAGAGGAGGGTCTCACCATGTTGCCTGGGCTGGTCTCAAACTCCTGGGCTCAAGAGATCCTCCCACCTTGGCCTGCTAAAGTACTGAGAATATAGGTGTGAGCTGCTGCACTTGACTGAGTACTGAGTTCTTTTATCTGCTCAACCTCTAATAAAGCCAGTTTTCTCAGATGTGAAACAGGAATATCATCTTAGCCTCTTGCAGGACTGCTCCAAGATGAGACAATTTCAACAGAGAGCCTAGCACAGTGCTTGGTGCATTTATAGCCACCCAAGAAATATTTGCTCCCTTCCGTTTTCACACCCTATGGAGAATTTCTCTTTTGCCCAGATTTCATCTTTGTGAACATAGGTCAAAATGTCATTTCATCCCATCCTTCCTTGAGAGGTAACCACATTACCATCAAACCAGGCAACCTGAAGTTTTAAGTTTGAATAACAGCTGAAGAAAACTTGACTGTGTAAGTCATTAAAATTTGTCTGTATGGAAAAGAGAAGGACCCAAAAAGGGGTGAAAAATTAGGGCTAAAGCACAGCAACAGAGAAGTGCACCTCATTCAAAACAGGAGCATTTTGCAGTTGGTGACACCCCCACAAATGACTAATCCCAAAGAAGAAATTTGATTCCTTCAACTGCAAGGAAAAGAAGTTTAACACAGGCAGCTGTGGTGATAAATCTTCCTATCAGTTGTGGTTGTAAGTCTGGAAAATCTTGAGTTAACTGTGCTGGTGAATCATGCACATTTATTTCTACTTGTTTAAATATGTTTTTCCTTTATTTACACAGAGATGGCTTATAATAAAGCTACCGTTAAACACTGGTGTCAGAAAACCACCAAAGGGAATTCATTTTCTGACATCCATGATAATAATATAGATGCCCAATTCATGACATGCAGTTTTCCTTTCTCTGTACAAATATTAAAATAATATTCTGTTTGCAGTGCTAAAGATATTGTTGCCTTGATCCCAGCCACAGAAAAATAAATTAAGGAAAGGACTATTTGATTATATGTAGAAATTTTAAATATATTGGCCTTTGCCAAAAATGTATAGTTTACTGACCGACCCCAAATATTTAACCAGATTAAAAAGAATTCACAATTCGAATGCAACTATGGAAAATCTTGTGGTGATTTAAATATTTATAACCCCAGTCTCAAAGTAGTGTTTCCACTTTAGGAACATAAAGGAACATGTCCCTGATTTGCAATTGAGTTGCCTAAAAAAATAGGGATTTGTGTTAGGCTGGGGGTGGGAGGCAGGGAGAAGAAGAATACAATGCTAATGGAAAAGTAGACAGTTGTTATATTTGCCTAACGAAAAGTAATGTTCATTTTCATGTCAATGTATTTGATAAGAATTTCCAAGAACTGTTACTTCAGCAATGACGGTGGGGAAACAAGATCTGATCTAAGAGAATTTTTTTTCCATGTGGGCAATTTTTCTTTTCTTCAACTTTTATTTCAAGTTCCAGGGTTCATGTGCAGGGTGTGCAGGTTTGTTACATAGGAAAACATGTGCCATGGTGATTTGCTGCACAGATCAACCCATCACCTAGGTATTAAGCCCCGCATCCATTAGTCATTTTTCCTTATGGTCTCCCACCCCCCGCCCCACCCCCGACAGGCCCCAGTGTATGTTGATCCCCGCCCCCGCCGTGTCCATGTGTTCTCCATTGTTCAGTTCCCATTTATAAATGAGAACATGTGGTGTTTGATTTTCTGTTCCTGCATTAGTTTGCTTAGGATAATGGCTTCCAATCCCATCCATGTTCTTGTAAATGACATGATCTCATTCCTTTTTATGGCTGCATAGTATTCCATGGTGTATATGTACCAGATTTTCTTTATCCAGTCTATCATTGATGGCCATTTGGGTTGATTCCATGTTTTTGCTATTGTGGATAGTGCCGCAATGAACATATGCATGCATGTGTCTTTATAATAGAATGATTTATATTCCTTTGGGTGTATACCCAGTAATGAGACTGTGGGGTCAGATGGTATTTCTGCTTCTAGGTCTTTGAGGAATCACCACACTGTCTTCCACAATGTTTGAACTAATTTACATTCTCACCAACAGTGTACAAGCATTTCTGTTTCTCCACAACCTCACTAGCATCTGTTGTTTCTTGGCTTTTTAATAATTGCCATTCTGACTAGCGTGAGATGATATCTCATTGTGGTTTTGATTTGCATTTTTCTAATGATCAGTGATGTTGAGCTTTTTTTCTTTCATGTTTGTTGGCCTCATGAATGTCTTCTTTTGAGAAGCATCTATCTGTTCATGTCCTCTCCATATGGGCAATTTTTCATTTATTCTCTCCTCTGGGAGACAGTTAAGTATTTAAAGTAGTAATATGAGGACCTGAATTAAAGATTTTATTTTTTCCAGCTTCATTGAGCTATAATTGACCAATAAAAATTGTACACAAGGTGTGCAATGCCATGTTTTTATATACATAAACATTGTGAAATGATTATTATGGTCAAACTAATTAATATGCCCATCACTTCCCATAGTTACCTTTTTTTTGTGAGAATATTTAAGATATACCCTTAACATATTTCAAGCATGCAGCACAGTATTATTAATTGTAGCCACCATGTTGTACATTAGATCTACAGAATTTATTTATCTCACAAAACTGAAACTTTATAAATTTTGACCAACATCTCCCCATTTCCCATATCTCCTATCCTTTAGCAACCTTCATTCTAATCTCTGCTTCTACGAGTTTCACTATTTTAGATTCCACATACAAGTGAGATCATACAATATTTGTCCTTTTTTGCCTGGATTATTTCGCTTAGCATAATGTCCACCAGGTTCGTCCATCTTGTCACAAATAACAGAAATTTCTCCTTCATTGCAGCTGAAGGCTATTTCATTGTACATATATACCATGTTTTCTTTATCAATCCATCCATTGATGGACACTTAAGTTGATTCCATATCTTGGCTATTGTGAATAGTATTGCAATAAACATGGGAGTGCAGATATCTCTTTGACATACTGATTTCATTTCCTTTAGACATATACCCAGAAGTGGGATTTCTGGATAATATTGTAATTCTACTTTTAGGTTTTTGAGAAACCTTCATACTGTTTTCCATAATGGCTGTACCTATTTATATTCCTGCCAACAGTGTACAAAGGTTCCCTTTTCTCCACGTATCTGTCAATGCTTGCTATCTTGATTTTTTGCCATTCCAACAAGTGAGAGATAATATCTTATTATGGTCTTGATTTGCATTTCCCTGATGATTAGTGATGCTAAGCATTTATATGTCTTCTTTTGAGAAATGTCTGTTCAAGTCCTTTGCCCATTTAAAAAACTGGGTTGTTTGTTTTCCTGCTCTTGTTTGAATTCCTTATATATTTTGGATGTTAGCCTCTCATCAGATGTACCATTTGCAAATATTTTCTCCCATTAGTTAGGTTGTCTCTTCTCTCCGTTGATTGTTTTCTTTGCTGTGTATAAGCTCTTTAGTTTGATGTAATCCCATTTGTCTGTTTTTGTTTTTGTTGTCTGTGCTTCTGGGGTTATATCCAAAAAATCATTGCCCAGACCAATGTCATTGAACTTTCCCCCTTTGTTTTCTTCTAGTAGATTTACAGTGTCAGGTCTAATCTATAAGTATTTAATCCATTTTGAGTTGACTTTTGCATATGGTATGATATAAGGGTCTAATTTTGTCCCCTGCATGTGGATATCCAGTTTCCCAGCACCATTTATTGAAGAGACTATCCTTTCCATATTGTGTATTCCTAAATCCTTTTTGGTCCCAGTTTTCTACAAAGCCTTGGCATTGGTGTTGCTGCTATTATGCCCTGCATTGAGACAGGCCTGACAGGAATTACTAGAGTCCCAGCGTTCTCAAAGAACACAGAAGAGAAAGTAATTTATGATCCTTGTAACCTTGCATTTGGTGTCTGCTCATTTCAAGTAGGCACCTCATCCAGTTTTACAGACAGATGTTGACAGGGAAAGCTCTTTACCAGTCAGCCCATCCAGAGATTCTCGGTGGGCTGACTGATAGGGTCCTCAGGTGGTCTAATCTTGTGCCTGGGTGCAGAGGGGCTGGTGTGGAGCTTGGGGCCACTGCAGTGGGCTTAGAATTTGAGTCCAATCACTGGGGTTCATAGATTCAGGTCTGCAGCCTGAGTCCCTGGGGGCTGGTCTGATACCAGAGTTCACTGGGGTGGGTCTGGTGCTTGGATCTGCAGTAAAATCTGGTGCACACTTCACTCTGCTTCGCTAACACACAGAGTATCTTGCTCTGCATATTGCTGTGTGGACTTAGGGAAAAGGTGATGCAGGTAAAATGAAACTATCTTTTCTACCTTATTCAATACATCTTTTCTTATTTTTGTGCTCCACCAAGGTTCAGTTATCTCTCACCTGGATTCCTCAGCTCTTGTGATGGTATTTTCATATGTGGATGGTTATTTGAATTGATGTTTCTGCTAGTGGATAAGCATTGGAAATTTCTGTTCCGCCTTCTTGTTGACATCACCTCTCTCGATGTCTCCTGAATTAAGGATTTTAAAAGACCTGGAGGCCCACCATAATATGCTGGCCTAAACTTGCTTAACTTGTAAACCTTCTGGATCCTTAGAATGTAGTATTATATTAATCAATCAGATTTTCCCCAAAGTATGATTGTGTTAGCTCAACTGTCAGAATATTTATCTTTTTTTTAATGAGGGATTTTAGACCCTGTATAATGAAAACTAATTTGGGCTCTATTCATTTTATAAGTTTTGAATTCCATACAACTTGAATTTACAGACCAAATTAATTTTCGTTCTCTTTTTAAGAGACTCAAGTTTAGCTTCCATGATATATATAGGGCTTAAAGTCCCTTGTGTTAAAAAAAAAAAAACTATCTATGCATATATATGTGTATATATATTGTGTGTGTGTGTGTGTGTGTGTATTCCAATCTTTCTGCCTTGCACAGAGAAGATGTATACATTTTCTGAGCAAAGATCACATAGAACCTGGCTATGGCAATGAGTTAGGATGGTAAAGAGTAAGACCAGCCCAGAAGTTCTTATAGTAGTTCAGTAAAGAGACAGTGGTGGTTTGGTATATGGTGATAGCAATAGAGATAGTGAGAAAATTAAGCTAGAGCCATAGGATGTTTTGACAGATGGATGTGAGCAGAGGAGGAAGAGGAAAGATGGGAGTTTTGGCTACAGCAACAGAGTGTTTAGGATGGACCATGTTTTAGTACTAGTAATTTGGGGCTGAGGCTTGCTTCATTCATTCATGTATTCCTTCATTCAAATAAAAGATTTATTGAGCACCCCACTATGTGCCATGTGCTGTGGTAGGTGCCAGGTATGCAGTGATTAACAATATAGACATAATTCTTGCTCTCCCGAAGATTGTGGTCCAATGAAAAAGACTGAGCCTGAGTCTGACAAGTTGATATCTACAAAAGAGTGCAGTGAGTAGTATGGCAGTGGCAAGAACAGCATGCTGTTGGGAATTAGAGGAGGGACAGCTAACCCAGATTTGGGATGTGTTGAGTAATAAAAAGTTTCCAACAAGAGTGACTTCTAGCATGAAACCTACAAGATGAATGGGAGTCAAACAAGTTAAGAAGGGGAGGGAAAAATGATCCAGGTAGAAAGAATGACTTGATAACTAGTCCTGGACAGGGGAAAACCATGTTGAACTCCTGGAACTAAAAAAAACACATTCAGTGTGGCTGAGTGAGAGGAGGAAATGGCAAATGATGAAGCTAGACAAATAGGCAGGGGTCAGAAAATGCAGGGCATTATAGGGCATGCTACCATATTAGTCTTTCTCTTAGGAGCAAAAGGGAAAAAACAGTGAACTTTTTAAAAAAATCACATTTTAAAATTTAATTTCTGTTTTGATATAAATGTAGGCTCACATGCAGTTATAAGAGATAATACAGAGAGACCCTCTATGCCTTTTACCCAGTTTCCCCAAAGGTAAAATCTTACAAAACTTTAATACAATACCACAATCAAGATATTGACCTTGATAGAGTAAAGGTAAAGAACGTTTCATCACCACATAGATCCCCCATTTTGCCCTTTTATAGCTGCCTCCACATCCCTCTTTCTCCCCATCTCCTTAAACCCTAGCCACCACTAATATAATCTCCATTTCTGCAATTTTGTCTTTTTAGTTTTTTATATAAATGAAATCAAATGGTATGTAACCTTTTGGAGCTGCTTTTTGTTCGATATTTAACTTAAAATATTTTCTCCCATTTTAGAGTTTCTCTTTTCATCCTCTTAACAGACTCTTTCAAAAAGCAGAAGTTTTAAATTTTGATGTAGTTCTATTTATCAATTTTCTCTTTCATAGCTCTTGCTTTTCAAGTCAAGTCTAGAAAGTATTTATTTCTTGAACTTGGTGATTTTTTATGTTTTATTAGTAAAGGCTTTCATTTTACATTTTATGTTTATGTCCATTATCCGTCTTCAGTTAGTTTTTTAATAAGGTGTGGGACTTACGTTAAAGTTCACTTTTGTTGCACATGGATGTCCACAAATTCTCCAGAACACTTTGGTGAAAAAGCTATCTTTCCTCTATTGATTTCTCTTTGAGGATTATAAATCATGCTGCTATAAAGGATTATAAATCATGCTACCGTAAAGACACATGCACGCGTATGTTTATTGTGGCACTATTCACAATAGCAAAGACTTGGAACCAACCCAAATGTCCATCAGTGACAGACTGGATTAAGAAAATGTGGC
>NW_012103576.1:1433980-1434855 GCF_000951045.1 Mandrillus leucophaeus
ATCTCCTTAAGCTGATAAGCAACTTCAGCAAAGTCTCAGGATACAAAATCAATGTGCAAAAATCACAAGCATTCTTATACACCAGTAACAGACAAGCAGACAGCCAAATCACGAGTGAACTGCCATTCACAATTGCATCAAATAAAATAAAATACCTAGGAATCCAACTTACGAGGAATGTGAAGGACCTCTTCAAGGAGAACTACAAGCCACTGCTCAGAGAAATAAAAGAGGACACAAACCAATGGAAGAACATTCCATGCTCGTGGATAGGAAGAATCAATCTCGTGAAAATGGCCATACTGCCCAAGGTAATTTATAGATTCAATGCCATCCCCACTAAGCTACCAATGACTTTCTTCACAGAACTGGAAAAAACTACTTTAAAGTTCATATGGAACCTAAAAAGAGCCCACATTGCCAGGCAATCCTAAGTCAAAAGAACAAAGCTGGAGGCATCATGCTACCTGACTTCAAACTGTACTACAAAGCTACAGTAACCAGCATGGTACTGGTACCAAAAAAAGAGATATAGACCAATGGAACAGAACAGAGCCCTCAGAAATAATACCACACATCTACAACCATCTGATCTTTGATAAACCTGACAGAAAACAAGAAATGGGGAAAGGATTCCCTATTTCATAAATGGTGCTGGGAAACTGGCTAGCCATATGTAGAAAGCTGAAACTGGATCCCTTCCTTACAACTTATACAAAAATGAACTCAAGATGGGTTAGAGACTTAAATGTTAGACCTAATACCATCAAAACTCTAGAGGAAAACCTAGGCAATACCATTCAGGACATAGGCATGGGCAAGAACTTCATGTCTAAAACACCAAAAGCAATGGCAACAAAAGCCAAAATTGACAA
>NW_012103576.1:1434905-1444726 GCF_000951045.1 Mandrillus leucophaeus
AAAAAAAAAAAAAAAAAACCCTAAAGCTATAAAAAACCCTTGAAGAAAACCTAGAAGATACTATTATGGACATAGGCCCTGACAAAGATTTAATGACAAAGATGCCAAAGGCAATTATAACAAAAATGAAAATTGACAAATGAGAACTAATTAAACTAAAGAGCATCTGCAAAGCAAAAGAAACTAACAAAGTCAACAGACAACCTACAGAATGGGAAAAAATACTTGCAAACTGTGCACCTAACAAAGGGCTAATATCCAGAATCTGTAAGGAACTTAAACAAATTAAAACCGAAAAGCAAACAACCCCATAACAAAGTGGACAAAGGACATAAACAGTTTTCAAAAGAAGACATATACATGGCCTATAAGCATATGAAAATACGCTCAGCATCACTAATCATTACAGAAATACAACTCAAAACCACAATGACATACCATCTTATACCAGTTAGTATGGCTATTATTAAAAAGTAAAAAAAAAAAAAAACAGATGCTGGCAAAGTTGCAAAGAAAGGAACACTTATACACTGCTGGTGGGAATGTAAATTATTTCAGCCACTGTGGAAAGCAGTTTGGAGATTACTCAAAGGACTTAGAACAGAGCTAACAGTTTACCCAGCAATCCATCGGGTATATACCCAAAGAAATATGAATTGTTCTACTATAAAGTCATATGCATGCATATGTTCATCACAGCACTATTCATAATAACAAAGACATGGAATCAACCTAAATACCCAGCAATGGTAGAATGGATAAAGAAAATATACATGTATACCGTGGAATACCATGCAGCCATAAAAAAGAATGAGATCATGTCTTTTGCAGCAACATGGATAGAGCTGGAGGCCGTTATGCTAAGCAAACTAATGCAGAACAGAAAACCAAATACTGCATGTTCTCAATTATAAGTGAGAGCTAAACATTGAGCATACATGGACACAAAGAAGAGAACAATAGACACCAGGGCCTACTTGAGGGTGGAGCATGGGAGGAGGGTGAGGATCAAAAAACTACCTATCAGATACAATGCTTATTACCTGGGCGATGAAATAATGTGTACACTAAACCCCTGCAAGACTCAATTTACCTATATAACAAACCTGCACATGTACCCCTAAAATTAAAGTAAAAGATTAAAAAATAATAAAAAGAAAAAATAAAGTGTGTTGTTTAATTTTCAAGTGTTTGGTGATTTTCCTATTGTTTTTCTGTTGTTGATTTATATTTTGATTTTATTTTGGTTGGAGAACCACTTGTATGATTTCAATTTTTTAAGAATTTGTTGAAACTCATTTTATGGCTTTGGGTGTGGTGTATCTTGGTATATGTTCAGTGGGCACCTGTAAGAAATGTGTATTCTGTTTTTGTTTGGCGAAGTGGTTTTATAAATTTTGATTAGATCCTCTTGGTTGATGGTGTTGTTGAGTTCTTTTATATTCTTGGTGATTTTTTGTGTGTGCGCCTAGTTGTTCTATCAATTGCTGAGAGAAGGATATTGAAGTCTCCAACAATAATTGTGGAATTCTCTGTTTCTCAAGTATATCAGTTTTTGTTTCGCTGTAAAATACTTTACAATTCTCTTGTTTGGCGCATTTAGAATTCCTATATCTTCTTGGTGAACTTGCCTTTTTTATAAGATTCTTCTCTATCTCTGGTAATTTTCTTTGCTCTAATATCCAATATTAATATACCCACTCTACCATATTTTGTTTAATATTTTCTTGATATGTATTTTCCATCCTTTTACCTTCAATTTGCTTATGTCTTTGTTTAAAGTAAGTGTCTTATAGACAGTGTATAGCTTGGGTCATATTTTTGTATCCACTTCACCAATCTCTATCTTTAATTGGTGTGTTTAGATCACTTACATGCGATGCAAATATTGATATATTGGAAATTAAGTTTGGTATTTTAAAAAGTATTATTGTCATTATCTTTGTACTCTCTGTTTTTTGTGTTTCTGATTTTTTTTCTGCTTTCTTGAGGGTACTTAGTTTTTTTGAATATCATTTTGATTTACCTCTAGCAATTTTGAATATTATCTCTTTCTATAGCTTTTTAAGAGGTTCTAGGCATTACATTACATATACATAACTTATCACAGTCTATTGCTATTATTTAAGAATTTGAGTGAAGTGTAGAAACCTTACCTCTCTTTACATTTGTTTACCCTTTTGCATTTATAATATAATTGTCTTAAATAGTTTCCCAACATACATTTGTAACCAATCAATGTCATAATTTCTGCTTCAACTATCAGACTTAACTTAGAGGACTCAAGAGGAGAAAAGTCTATTGTGTTTATCCATATGTTTTGCTTACCATGTTCTTTTTCTTTCTAGTGTTCCCAGATTCCTTTTGTTTTTTATTGTTTCCTTTTAGTTTAGAGAACTTCCTTTAGCCATTGTTTTAGGATAACTCTCCTGGTGACAAATTTTCTTAGAGTTCCTTCACCCAAGAATATGTTGATTTTCTCTTAATTCATTAAGGATATTTTCACTGGATATAGGATTCTCATTTGGCATTATTATCTTTCAGCAATCAAAAAAATATTACTTCCTTTTGGCCTTTATGGTTTCTGATGAGAAACTGCTGCTATTGAAATTATTGTTTCCCTGTAATATGTTGTTTTTCTTTAGCTCCTTTCAAAATTGTTTTGCCTTTAGTTTTCAGAAGTTTGAATATATGTGTCTTTGTATGGCTTTCTTTGTGTTTATCCTGTTTGAGGTTTGCCCAGCTTCTTAAATCTGTAGATTCATGGCTGCCAAATTTAGGAAATTTTCAACTATATTGTTTTGAATACTTTTTTAACCACGCCCTGCTTCTCTTCTACTTCCAGAACTCTGATTATAAGAATGTTAGATTGGCCAGGTGCAGTGGCTCACACCTGTAATCTCAGCACTTTGGGAAACCAAGGCAGGTGGCCTACTTGAGCCCCGGAGGTCAAGGCCAGCCTGGGCAACATAGTGAATCCGTCTCTACAAAAAATACAAAAATTATCCTGGCGTGGTGGCATACGCCTGTAGTTCCAGCCACTTAGGAGGCTGAGATTGGAGGATATCTTGAGCCCAAGAGGAATAGGTTGCAGTGAGCCAAGATTGCTCCACTGCACTCCGGCCTGGACGACAGAGTGATACCCTATCTCAAAAGAAGAAGTATAAGGAGAAGAAGGAGAAAAGAAGGAGAAGAATATTAGATCTTTTGTTATAATTCCACAGATCCCTCAGTCTATTCATTTTTCTTTAGTCTATTTTTTCTTATATTACTATTTTTAATTGACACATAATAATTGTACATATTTATGGGGTACAGCATTATATTTTCATACACGTATACAATGTACAATGATAAAAATCAGGGTAACTGGTGTCAGGAACATTCAAAATTTGCTCTTCTAGCTATTTGAAAATATCCAATAAATTGTTAATTATAATCACCCCGCAGTGTTATAGAATGCTAGAACTTATTCCTCCCATCTAACTGTAATTTTGTATCCATTAACCCACCTCACCTCTGGTTAGCCTCCCCACATCTTCCCAGTCTCTAGTAACCACTATTCTACTCTCTACGTCTATGAGACCAATTTTTAACCCTCCACATATGTGTGAACGTGTGGTATTCATCTTTCTGTGCCTGATTTATTTCGTATTTTTTATTGCTGTGCAGATTAGATAATTTCTATTGTCCTATCTTCAAACTCACTGATCCTTTTGCCCTCTCCATTCTTCTGTTGAGCTCACCCTTTCAGTGTTTTTGTTGTGGTTGTTGCTGTTGTTGTTGTTATAGTTTCCAGTTCTACAATTTCGATTTGGTTCTTCTCTACGTCTTATGTTTCTTTGCTGAAATTCTATTTTTTCACTGGTTTCGAGCATATTTGTGATTGCTCATTGAAGCATCTTGTGATAGTTGCTTTAAAATCATTGTCAGATATATCTAACATCTTTGTTATCTCTGTGTTGGCAGCGATTTATTATCTCTTTTCATTCTGTCTGAGACCTTTCTGGTTCCTGGTATGCAGAGTAACTTTTTTATTTAAACTTATGCAGTTTGACTATTATGATGAGATTGTGGATCTTTTCTAAATCTTGTGTTTAACTGGTTTTTTTATTTTTTTACACTGCTCTGGAGGCAGAAGGGAGGAGGGAGGGAGTACATCATCTTTACTGACAGATGGAGGTAGAAGTCTAGTTTCCCCCATTTAACCTTCTACAATACCCAAGGGGGATCTTTTCATTACTGCTGGGCAGAGGTGGAATTTCTAGCTGTCCTCTAGGCTTCCACTGAAAAGTCCCTGAGTAGGAGGAGTAGGATGTTTCATGACTGCTCCTCGCATGACCTCCACTGACACTTTGTGGAAAGGAAAGGAAACTCACATTGTTATCACTGAGTGATGGGGAAAGACCTTACTCTTGGCTGGACGAAGTGGCTCATGCCTGTAATCCCAACACTTTGGGAGGCCGAGGCTCAAGATTGCTTGAGCCCAGGAGTTTGAGAGACCAGCCTGGGCAACATGGAAAAACCCCATCTCTACAAAAAATACAAAAATTAACCTGGTGTGGTGGTGTGCATCTGTAGTCCCAGCTACTCGGGAGGCTGAGGTAGAAGGATGACTTGAGCCCTGGAGGTGGAGGTTGCAGTGAGCCGTGATTCCACCACTGCACTCCAGCAGCCTGGGTAACAGAGAGAGACCCAGTCTCAATTAAAAAAAAAAAAAAAAAAAAAAGAACTGTCTCTCCTTCTTTCCACTAAGCCTCCTCTGACACCGTTCCAGTGGTGGTAGGAATTTGGGGCACCTCATGACAGCATGGTGTGGGTGGAAGTCTTAGATCCCCATGTGGCTTCTGCTGGCACGATCTGGGATTGAGCCATGGTTTTAAATGTGGTGTTTGGCTGCAGTAAAGCAGTTATTTTCTAAAAGCTTTCTCTCTTGCTAACCCGTCCCTTTCCTGGGTTTTTGATTAGAGAGAACAGGCTTTTGTTAGGGCTTTATTTCTTGTATGCATTCCATTAGTGTTTCCTAGTTACCGGCTTCTCCATAATCAGACTTGTATATATGAAGCAAAAAGAAAACTCAGAGAAGTCACCACCTTGTCATTCTTTGCATGTCAAGGTCCCTAGTTGATCTGCCTTCTTCTCTTCACCTTTGAGCGTCTTTGTACATTTATTTTATACATATTGCCCAGGGCTTTTCATTGTATTTAGTAGGGGGAATAGAGGAAAATGCAACTATTACATATTTAAGATACTGAAAGGTTTTACACAAAGAGATGGCCTGAATGGAGAGGTAAATCTGACTACAGCATGATGGACGGATGAAAGCACAGATGACTAAAGCTAGAGAGACCGGTTAAGAAGGCATTGTGGTAAGTCAGGTGAGAAGTAATGGTAACCTGAAGTAGAATAGTAGCAAAGAAAATAAGGAGAAAAGTGCATACTCACTCATTTGTCAAATTACAGATTGATTCATTAATACAGCAATATTTGCCAGCAACCTACTACATGCCACATGGTGATGAAACAGTAGAGAAAAAACTCTCTTCCTATCTTCCTGGAGGATTTTTTGTCTAGAATGTAGTTTTTTGTAAAATTTTAAGATATACAGTTAACAATGATCATTGATAGGTTAGATGTGGGTGGTCATGATTGAGAGTGAGAAATTGGAAGTGATATCAAAGATTTTGCCATTGTCAACTGTGTGGGTTGTAGTGCCATTCGCTGAAATAAGAGACATAAGGGGAAGAGCAAATATTAAAGGAGTAATGGTTACATTTTGTATATGTAGATTTTGAGGTGCCTGCAGACATCAAATGATCATTGAAACTACTGGGAATGGATAATTTCTCAAACAGAGAGAATACAATGTGAAGAGGAGAGTGCTAACAGCAAGTCTTGAGTAACTCCAATGTTTAATGACTATATTGAGGAGGGTAAGCCTCTGAAGGAGAACATGAACGAGTGTTCAGAGAAGTAGGATGAAAAGGTAAACCTAATAACTTAAATTCTCAAATCAAAGCAGAGAATGGAGAATCAGAGTCTCTTTGGCAGTCGTAATTAGAATCCCTTCATTAGCCTACCTATATTAAGTGCAGACATGGCTGGGAAGCAGGACAAAGGCCTGATTGTAAGAATTCAAAAGTTGTAGCAATGTCACAACCGCACCAAGTTATGCTAGGTTAAGGGCAATAGTAGGAAAAGTGTGGGACCATAAGCTGTAGGATGGGTACATTTGGGCAGATCCAGAAGTAGTAGCAATCCACCCCAACCCATTAATGTGAGGGTACCATTCTTCCTTTGCATGAAATATTTTCAATGACTTCACCTGAGGAAGTTGCCTCACAAAATATCTATTCCTCTCAAAATCCATTGTCAGTATCCTTTATTGAGTGTAGGATTTAAAATTAGGTCCCAGTATACCACAGAAGAAATGCAAGATGTGATCAGGGAGGAGATAATGTATGTGTTAAAAGAGTTGCAAAATTTGCTAATTTATGTCAGCAGGAATTTGAAGGGCGGATATGGAAATGTATTCAAAGAGTATTAGACCAACAAGGAAAAAAAGTGAAATTGTATTTGGTTGAATTTATTGATATGGGTATATTTATCTGAAATTCTGGATTTAATTTGTTAACTTGAGCACTTGGGAGTATTGTTAACTGTCTTTCGACTTGGTTATTTAAAATCAATTGTAGCATACAGTCAAATGCGTTAAGGTATCAGACTTTCTTAGTATACTTTTAAGAAAGGAACACAAAGACTTAAGAAGAAAGATGGGAAAGTCGCAGATCTGTTTCATGCAACTTGCTCAGTCACGCCTTAACTACAGCATTTGGGAGAGACCAGAAGACAGTCTCTTCACCAAGGCATTACAAAATCCATGCTAAGAAAGATCTACGGTGGTTTTCCTCCATATCCCGAGGTTATTGTGGTAGTTATCAACACGGAATTGGGAGCCCTGCTTTCAACAATAATAATTGTATCCCAGAGAAGTGTGGCCAGGTGGTGTGCTTAACCATCATTGACAGGATGGCCAAATTACCACAATAAGGCAGATATAGAACGTTTTCTGACCTGCAGTGATCGGTGTGGTAGCTAATTAATCACAAGGTTCATGGAAATGAATGAGATAGGTAGCCTACTAAGGTGCAATTAATCTGTGCAAGAGGAAATATTTTAACAGAAACCTTACTCAAGTTGCCATAGTAAGAAATCATAATAGTCTCTTATTTGGTTCCCAGCCTATTCCTTTTTACAGGCCTACAGATCCTTGATTATGGGGAAGGCGATGTCTCTTTATGGAAGAAACTTACAATGCAACCACAGGTCTATGCAGGTGTATGTCGGAGACAGGGCGTGTACAGTTCCAGAACACTATAATACAGTTAATATGTCAATGTGGCAAAATCACACATATTTTTTGGTTTCCCAGTGCATATAGAAGTTATGTTTAAACTATACTTTAGTCTATTAAGTGTGTAATAACATTATGTCTTTAACAATCAATGTACATACATTAATTTAAAAATATAGTATTGCTAAAAATTGCTAACGATATCTGAGCCTTCAGCAAGTGGTCATCTTCATGCTGGCAGAAGGTCTTGCCTCAATGTGGATGGTTGCTAAGTGATTAGGGTAGGGTGGCTATGGCAATTTCTTAAAATAAGACAACAATGAAGTTTGCCATATCGATTGACTCTTCCTTTCATGAAAGATTTCTCTATAGCATGTGATGCTGCTTAATAGTGTGTTACACACAGCAGAACTTCTTTCAAGACTGGAGTCAGTCTCTCAAACCCTGCCGCTGTTTTGGCACAAGAGGCCTAGCTTCCAGCCTATCTCAGCTTTTGACCTGCTTTCCTCACTAAGCTTAATCATTTCTAGCTTTTGATTTAAAGTGAAAGAGGAGGGCAGTTCCAAGATGGCCGAATAGGAACAGCTCCAGGCTACAGCTCCCAGTGTGAGCGACACAGAAGATGGGTGATTTCTGCATTTCCAACTGAGGTATCAGGTTCATCTCACTGGGGCATGTCAGACAGTGGGTGCAGGAGAGTGGGTGCAGCCCACTGAGTGACAGCTGAAGCAGGGTGAGGCATGCCTCACCCGGGAAGTGCAAGGGGTAAGGGAATTCCCTTTCCTAGCTAAGGGAAATTGTGACACACAGCACCTGGAAAATCGGGTCACTCCCACCCTAATACTGTGCTTTTCCAAGGGTCTTAACAAATGGCACACCAGGAGATTATATCCCACGCCTGGCTCGGAGGGTCCCATGCCCAGGGGGCCTCCCTCATTGCTACCACAGCATTCTGAGATCTAACTGCAAGGGGTCAGCAAGGTTGGGGGAGGGGCGCCCACCATTACTGAGGCTTGAGTAGGTAAACAAAGCGGCCAAGAAGCTTGAACTGGGTGGAACCCACCGTAGCTCAAGGAGGCCTGCCTGCCTCTGTAGACTCCACCTCTGAGGACAGGGCATAGATGAACAAAAGGCAGCAGAAACCTCTGCAGATTTAAATGTCCCCGTCCAACAGCTTTGAAGAGAGTAGTGGTTCTCCCAGCATGGAGTTTGAGATCTGAGAACGAACAGACTGCCTCCTCAAGAGGGTCCCTCAACCCAAGTAGCCTAACTGGGAGGCACACTCCAGTAGGGGCAGACTGACACCTCACACCTCACACGGCCAGGTACCCATCTGAGACAAAGCTTCCAGAGGAACAATGAGGCAGCAACATTTGCTGTTCAGCAGTATTCACTCTTCTGCAGCCTCCCCTGCCAATACCCAGGCAAACAGGGTCTGGAGTAGACCTCCAGCAAACCCCAACAGACCTGCAGCTGAGGGTCCTGATTGTTAGGAGGAAAACTAACAAACAGAAAGGAAATCCACACCAAGAGCCCATCTGTATGTCAACATCGTCAAAGACCAAAGGTGGATAAAACCACAAAGATGGGGAAAAAAAACAGAGCAAAAAAGCTGAAAATTCTAAAAATCAGAGCACCTCTCCCCCTCCAAAGGAACACAGCTCCTTACCAGCAATGGAACAAAGCTGGACAGAGAATGACTTTGACGAGTTGAGAGAAGAAGCCTTCAGATGATCAAACTTCTCCAAGCTAAAAAAGGAAGTTCGAACCCATCACAAAGAAGCTAAAAACCTTGAAAAAGTATTAGACGAATGGCTAAGTAGAATAAACAGTGTAGAGAAGTACTTAAATGACCAGATACAGCTGAAAACCATGGCAAGAGAATTATGTGACAAATGTACAAGCTTCAGTAATCAATTCAATCAAGTGGAAGAAAGGGTGTCAGTGATTGAAGATCAAATGAATGAAATGAAGCGAGAAGAGAACTTTAGAGGAAAAGAATAAAAAGAAACGAACAAAGCCCCCCCAAAATATGGGACAATGTGAAAAGATCAAATCTACGTCTGATTGGTGTGCTGGAAAGTGACGGGGAGAATGGAACCAAGTTGGAAAACACTCTGCAGGATATTATCCAGGAGAATTTCCCCAACCTAGGAAGGCAGGCCAACATTCAAATTCAGGAAATACAGAGAATGCCACAATGATACTCCTTGAGAAGAGCAACTCCAAGACACATCATTGTTAGATTCAACAAAGTTGAAATGAAGGAAAAAATGTTAAGGGCAGCCAGAGAGAAAGGAAGGGTTGCCCACAAAGGGAAGCCCATCAGACTAACAGTGGATCTTTCAGCAGAAACTCTACAAGCCAGAAGAGAGGGCCAATATTCAACATTCTTAAAGAAAAGAATTTTCAACCCAGAATTTCATATCCAGCCAAACTAAGTTTCATAAGTGAAGGAGAAATAAAA
>NW_012103576.1:1448206-1478128 GCF_000951045.1 Mandrillus leucophaeus
TATGCAGCCATAAAAAAGGATGAGTTCATGTCCTTTGTAGGGACATGGATGCAGCTGGAAACCATCATTCTCAGCAAACTATCACAATAACAGAAAACCAAACGCCGTATGTTCTCACTCATAGGTGGGAACTGAACAATGAGAACACTTGGACACAGGAAGGGGAACATCACACACCAGGGCCTGTCGTGGGGTTGGGGGAGGTGGGAGGGATAGCATTAGGAGGTATACCTAATGTAAATGACGAGTTAATGGGTACAGCACACCAACATGGCACATGTATACATATGTAACAAACCTGTACGTTGTGCACATGTACCCTAGAACTTAAAGTATAATTAAAAAAGAATTTTAAAAAGTGAAAGATGTGCAACTCTTCCTTTCACTTGAACATTAGAAGCCATTGCAGGGTTATTAATTGGACTAATTCCAATATTGTTTTATCTCAGGGAATAAGGAGACCAGAGGAGAGAAAGAGAGATGGGGGAATGGCCCGTTGGTGGAGCCGTCAGAGCAAGCACAATATTTATTGATTAACTTCACTGTCTTATATGGACATGCATGGCACCCCAAAACAATTACAATAGTAACAATAAAGATCTCTGATCACAGATTACCATAAAAGATATAACAATCATGAAGCAGTTTGAAAAATTTGAGAATGACCAAAATGTGACACAGAGACACAAAGTTAGCACATTCTGTAGGAAAAATGACACCAGTAGACTTCGCCAATGCAGGGTTGCCACAAATCTTCTATTTGTAGCAAACATAGTATCCGCAAAGTGCAGTAAAGCAAAATTCCACTAAACAAAGTATGCCTGTACAGTTAATCTTCCTTCAAACCTCACCTGGAGAGAAATGCAACCCTTTACCAGGGCTACTATGTACTATGAAAAGAGAAATTTCCATTTCTTCCAAGAATCATCAGTTACTATTTATTAACTTGGAGATCCCAAATACCATCATGGCCTACTGATCAGAATGGTAGTTTCTGAAATTCAAGGTATAGACAGAGCACTGGCCCAAGTTTATACAACATTGGATCCACTGGTCCCACAGATGCACTCTGTAATATTTTTTCCAGTCCTTTGATATGTAGCAGGAATAAGTATACTTAGAAACTGTCAGAATCACCATGGAATGAGGGCTCTTGCAGTAGAAAGGGCCGAGCGAAGATCCTATTAACTTGCTTCTCCCCTCAATATCCTCACCCAAATAATAAATCCAAATCAATACCTTATCTTTGGGGGGAGCTACAGAGATCAGTGCCACTACCAAGGCCTCAAAAGATGCACGGATGTTGATTCCTATAACAACTTAATTTAATTTACCTGTTTGTCAAGTGCAAAAGTCATACGGGTATTATAAATGACTGTGGATTATTATAAACAAAATTAGGTGGTGATGCAATTCACCACTGCAGTTTCAGACATGGTGTCTTCAGACTGTAGAAAATTGAAACAGCTCTGCCACTTTGTTATGCAGCCACTGACCAAGCAAATGCCTCCTTTTAAATTCCCATCAGAAAAAATCATCAGAAACAGTGCATCTTTACCTGTTAATGTCAACAGCACACCTTCTCAGTCTTACATTGACCAAAGTCTATTTTCCTGCTCTGTCACAATACAATCAGTCCAACGAAGTCTTGATTATCTCAACATTCTAAAAAATATTACGCTGGTCTATTACACTGATGTAATTATGCTACTTGAACTGACAGGGAAGTAATAAGTACCTTAGATGCCCTTAGTAAGGCACAGATGTCAAAATGTGGGAGATATACTCCATGAAAGTTCAGTTGTCTGGGACCTTGGTGACTTTTTTTTTTTAATTTATAAAGAAAAGAGGTTTCATTGGCTCACTGTGCTGCAGGCTCTACAGGAAGCATGCCTGGGAAAGCTTCAGGAAACTTAAAATCACAGCGGAAGGCAAAGGGGAAGCAGGCACATTCTACATGACTGGAGCAGGAGGGAGAGATAGAATGGGGAGGTGCTACACACTGTTAAACAACTTGGCGATGTTTTTAAGAGTATAGTGATCTGCGCGTGTAGGGTTATACCCTATAAAGTGAGAAGCAATTTGCTGTCACATTATATACTCATGATATATCCATCATAAAGAAAGAGTCACAATATATAATAGTCCTCTTTGGATTTCGGAAGAGGCAAAATATATCATGCTTAATTATGATACTCTAATCCATTTACCAGATAACCTAGTAGGACACCAATTTTTTTTTTTTTTTTTTTTTTTTTGAGATGGAGTCTCACTCTGTCACCCAGGCTGGAGTGCAGTGGTGCTATCTCACTGCTCACTGCAAGCTCCACCTCCTGGGTTCACGCCATTCTCCTGCCTCAGCCTCCTGAGTAGCTGGGACTACAGGTGTCCGCCGCCACGCCCGGCTAATTTTTTGTATTTTTAGTAGAGACAGGTTTTCACCGTGTTAGCCAGGATGGTCTCGATCTCCTGACCTCGTGATCCGCCAGCCTCAGCCTCCCAAAGTGCTGGGATTACAGGCGTGAGCCACTGCGCCCAGCCTAGGATACCAATTTTAAGTAGGATTTAGAGTAGGGGGAAGAAAGCTTTGCAGCAAATCCAAGCTGCAGTGCAAGCTTCCCTGCCACTTGGGCCTATGACTCAACAGAACCAATGATGTTAGAGGTAGCTGTGGCAAACACAGAAGTTTATGGAGTCCTAGTAGTTGAATCACAATAGAGGCTTCTGTAGTTTGGAGTTGGGCTATACCTTCTTCTGTCTACAAAGTAATCTCCATTTGTAAAGCAGCTTCTGGTTTGTTACTGGGCCTGGTAGAAACAAATATCTGACTATGGGGCAGCAAATGACTATGTGACTCCAGCTCACCATTCTGTGCTGGGTATTATAGAATCCACTGAACCAAGAAATTGAATGTACACCGGACCATTTCACTATAAAATGTAAATGCAATGCATAAAACAGGTAAGAGTAGTTCCAGAAGGCATAAGTAAACCATATAAGCAGGTGGCCAGACCCCTCTGGTATTTACCCCTGCTGCTTGGCTGCCTCTTCCTCTACCAAAACCTATAACACCACGAGGAGTACTCTATGAGCAGATACAATAACAAGAAATTCATAGGCCTAAGCATTAGGCACTTAGCAGAGCCACTCCTGAACCAGGCCCATTAATTTGTATATACAGGCACCAGCACTGCACTATAGCCCCGTGCAGTGTCAGGCCTAAAAAGCAAGAGTTATTCACAATAGCAAAGACATGGAATCAACCTATGTGCCCATCAGTGATGGATTGGATAAAGAAATGTGGTACATATACACTATGAAATAGGTGAAGGTTATAGTGAGCCGAGATCCTGCCACTGCACTCCAGCCTGGGAGACAGAGTGAGACTCCATCTCAAAAAAAAAAAAAAAAAAAGTACTACATAGCCATAAAAAAGAACAAAATCATGTCCTTTGCAGCAACATGGATATAGCTGAAGGCCATTATCCTAAGTGAATTAACACAAGAACAGAAAACCGTATGCCACATGTTCTCACTTATAAGTGGAAGTTAAACATTGAGTACACATATACATAAAGATGAGAACAATACACCCTGGGGACTACTAGATGGGGTGGGGGTAGGAAACCATGGTCTGAAAAACCACCTATTGGCACTATGCTCACTGCCTGGGTGATGGGGTCATTTGTACACCAAACCTCAGCATCACAAAATATATCCATGTAACAAACCTGCACATATACATTTTAATCTATAATACATATTGAAATTATTTTTAAAAAATAAAAAACAGTAGTAAATAGAAATCCTCCCAGTGAGTAGAAGTGTGAGTAGTATATTTGCTTCTCCACATTGTTTGGAAGGGCAAATGGCCAGAGATATGAATCTATACTGCTTCATGAGAAATGGCTAACAGATTAGATAGCTGGAAAAGGATTTGGAAAAAATAACATTAAAATTTTGGGAAAAAGGAAGTTTCTAGGAAAGGTAAATGAATGAACTTCTCTGAACGGGGACAGGATGTGATGATCCTAGTGTTCCATCTAATTGCCAACCAGAGGGCCTGCACTGCAATATCAATAATCAGGTAGACAAGATGACATGATCTGTAAATACCAGTCAGCTTCTTTACCTGTGCCATCCTGAAGCTTGCCCAATGACCCGTTGTATAAAGCAGTAATGGCAGTAGTGAAGGAGGGCATGCTTTGGGTCAAGACAGAAGATTTCCTCTTATCAAGGCTCATCTTGCTACGAACACTGTTGAGCTCCTAATATTACATGAGCAGGGACAAATATTGATCTCTAGTCTGGCACCATTCCCTTTGGAGACTAGCCAGTCATCTGGAGAAGGTTGACTCTATCATATAGAGGGAGTGATATGTCCTCACAAAATAGATGCATATTCTTGATAAAGATTTGCCTTCATTGACCACAAATCTTTGGCTTTCACCACCAGTTGTGAACTTTAAAATGCTGTATTTGTCGCCATGGCATTTCACACAGTGTTACCTCTGATCAAAGAACTCATTTTATATGAGAGAAGTGTGGCAATGGACATACACCACCAGATTTCACTGATCTTGGATTTGCTCCTTACCCAAATGATAGAGTGGAGAAATTACCTTTTGAAGGCGTAGTTGCAGTTTATGGTGAAATAACCTGCAAGGTTAGGGTGCTGTCTTACAAGATGCAGTATATGCCTTAAGTCAGGGTCTAATAAATGTTGTCATTTCTTCCATCTTTGGACTACAGGCATCTAGGATGGAAGTAAGAGTGGCCATCTCACTGTTACACCTAATAATTGGTTTATAATTTTTTGCTTCTTGTCCCAGCAACCTTGGTCTCAGTGGTTGGAGATCCTAGTACCTAAAGGAATTATGCTTCAATGAGAGATCAAGATCATTATTATGTTCAACTGAAAACTGATACTACCCTCTGAGGATTTTTATTACCTCATGCTGCTAAACCAACAGACAAAGAAGGGGAGATTACACTGCTGGTCAAGGTGATTGGTCTCAATTACTAACAAAGAAATTAGGTTGCTACTACAGATTAGGGTCAAGAGTACTACGTCTAGAACCCTAGGGATTTAATAAGATGGAACGCTAGGGATTTAATAAGATACCTCTTAGTACTCCCATATCCAAATATATGTTTGCCGAGAAACTGTGACAACTCCGTAAAAATGGGATCACTGAGCTCTTAGATTGAGTGAGAACTAAATTTTGGATCACTCCAACACACAAAAGCAAAAATCAATGAGCCAAGATTTTGGCAGAGTATAAGAGGAACATCAGATAGGTAGTGAAGGAAGGAAGCTATAATTAGGCCTTGTGACCAGCAACAAAAACTGGGATTGTACCAACTATGCTTTATGCTAATTGTTTCTTACTTTTTTTTTTTTTTTTTGACAGAGTCTTGCTCTTGTTGCCCATGCTGGAGTGCAATGGCGCGATTTCAGCTCACTGCAACCTCCGCCTCCCGGGTTCAAGTGATTCTCCTGCCTCAGCCTCCCAAGTAGCTGGGATTACAGGCATGCGCCACCATGCCCGGTTAATTTTGTATTTGTAGTAGAGACGGGGTTTCTCCATGTTGATCAGGCTGGTCTCAAACTCCCGACCTCAGGTTATCCACCTGCCTAGGCCTCCCAAAGTGCCGGAATTACAAGCGTGAGCCACCGGGCCCAGCCTGTTTCTTTCTTTTAAGAAATAGCTTTGTTATGGTGTAATTGCACATATTTAAAAGTGTCCAGTTTGACAAGTTGGCATATATGCAGACCCATGCAGTTATCTCCACAATCAAACAATTAATATATTCGTCACTTCTCTGAAGTTTCTACGAGCCTCTTAATATTCTCTTTCCCATTCTTCCCCTTCCCCTCCTAACTCCAGAAAATCACATATCTGCTTTCCATTAATTTACATTAGCTTGCATTTCCTAAAATTTTACATAAAGAAAATGAGACAGTGAGTATGTTTTTTTCCTGGCTTCTTTCACACAGTATAATTATCTTGAGATTTATTCACATTGTAGCACGTGTTGATTGTTTACTTCTTTTCATTCCTGAATAGCATTCCACTGTATGAATATAACAGTTTGTACATGTGCATGTGGATAGACATTTGAACTGTTTGCAAATTTGGGCTATTATAAATAAAGCTGCTACAAACATTCATGTAAAGTCATTGTACAGACATGTGTTTTTGCTTTTCTTAGGTAAATATCTAAGTGTGGAATGGCTAGATCTTACGGCAGGTGTATGCTTACATTTTAAGACTGTCAGTTTTCCAAAGTTGTACTATTTTACATTTCCACAAACAGTGTATAAGCTTTCCAGTTCACCGAGTTCTTGCCAATATTTGATATGGTCAATCTTTTCATTTTATCCATTCAAATAGGTGTGTAGTGGAACACACTATATTTATAGTTTGCATTTCCTTGATGAATAATGTGGTTGAACATATTTTTAGGTGCGTAGTGCCATTCATTTGTCTTTGTGGGTGAAATGTCTCTTCAAATATTTTCTTACTTTTAAAAATTGGATAATTTAATCCAATTTATGTATTCTGGTTATAAATATATCAGGAACATAAGCCTTTATATAATCTGGATATAAATATTTATCAGATTACTCTTTTTCTGTCTGTGGCTTATATTTTCTTTATCTTAACTGTGTCTTTCAAAGAGAGACGTTTATAATATTGGTGAAGTCCAATTAATCAGTTTGTTATAAGGATTATGCTTTTGGTGTTGTATCTAAGAAAGTTTTCCCTAATTCAAGGTCATAGAGGTTTTCTCCTGTATTTATATATAGAAGATTAATAGTTTTAAGTGATACATTTAGGTCTATAGCATATTTTCTGTTAATTATTTGTATGTGGTGCAAGATATGGATTGATGCTCTTTTGTTGCATATGAATATCTAATTGTTCTGTCACTATTTCTTGAAAAGGCTATCATTAATCCATTGAATTGCATCTGTGCCTTTGTCCAAAATAGGTTGTCAATATAAGTATGTGAATCTATTTCTGGATTTGCTTCTCTTTCATGGATTGATTAGCTTTGTATACCATTAACAATCATCTTGTTTACTGGAGATTTAAAATAAATACTGAAATCAGAAGTGTTAGTCTCAAACATTTTTCTTTTTCAAAGTTCTTTTGGCTATTCTAGGTATTTTGAATTTCCATTGAACTTTATAATCAGTTATGGCTTACCAAAAAGTCTGCTGAAATTTTGTTTGGTGTGGCATCTAATTTTTAGATCAAATTTGAAAAAATTGTTTGAGAATGAGTGAATGAAGGAAAATGAAATATTTTATTTAGCATAATCTTTTAATTTTTTTCAAAATTTTAATGGAAAAACACACATAAAATTATGATCCTAACTACATTGAAGTGTACAATTCACTACTGTTAGGTACACTCATATTGTTGTGAAACCAATCTATAAAACATTTTTCATCTTGCAAAACTGAAACTCTATACCCATTAAACAATAGTTCCCTGTTCCTCCCTCCCCCCAGCCCCTGCCAATCATCATTCTGTTTTCTTTCTTTATGAATTTGAATACTCGGGGTAGCTCTATAAGAGGAATTATACAGTATTTGTCCTTTTGTGACTAGCTTATTTCATTTAACATAATGTCCTCAAGGATTATCCATGTTGTAGCGTGTGTCAGAATTTCCTTCCTTTTAAAGGCTAAATAATATTCCATTTTATGTGTACACCACATTTTGTTTATCCATTCATCTGTCAATGGGGACTTGAATTGCTTCTACCTTTTGACTGTTTTAAATTATGCTGCTGTGAACCTTGGTGTACAGATAGCTCTTCAAGACCCTGCTTTCAATTCTTCTGGGCAAACACCAGTGGTAGAATTGCTGGATATATATGGCTATTACATGTTCAGTTTTTTGAGGAACTGCCATATCATTTTTCCATAGTAGCTGCATGATTTTTCCTTCCTATCAAAAGTGCACAAGGGTTTTGATTTCTTCACATTCTATTCAACAGTTGTTGAATAGAAACTTAATGAGTATGTGTGGTTATTTTACTCATTCTCAACTGATCTAACAGATAATAGCTTATTCAAAATAATAAGAACAACAATATGGTAGGTTATAGCTTATAGATATGTGAAATGTATGAGAGCAATGTTATGAAGAGTGGGAGAGAGTAACTGGAAATACTCTGTTAAAGGTACCTTCCTTATCTGTGAATAGTATAGTGTTATTTGAAAGTGGACTTAGATTAGTTGTAAATGTTTGTTTCAAGTTCTAGGGTATCCATTAAAAAAATTAAAAATAGATAAAAGTCAAATACTAATATAGGAGAGAAAATGAAAACATATAAAATGCTCAATTAAAATCAAAGTACATCATTTAGAAAAAAAACAGAGTAGACAAAACAAAAAGAGTGGAATATAAAATAAGAAACAAAGAACAAGGGCAATAAATAAAAAACAGTTACAAAAATGATAAATATTTATCCCACAATATCAATATTCACCTTTAATATGAATGGTCTAAATTCACCAATTAAAAGATACAGACTATCAGAATAGATTAAAAATGCAACCCAACTATATATTATCTACAAGAAACTCACTTTAAATATAAAGACACAGATTAAAAATAATGAGACGAAGAAAGATATACTATGCTAACAATAATTAAAAGAAAGCTAGAGTAGCTATATTAATTTCAGTTGAAGCAGACTACAGAACAAGAAAAAGTATCAGGAATAAAAAAGAGTGTTACCTAGTGATAAAGCAATCAATTTTCCAAGAAGACATAATGTTGCTGAATATGCATGCACCTAACAATAGAGCATGAAAATTATGTGTGGCAAAACCGATAGACCTGTAAGAAAAAAATAAACAAATTCACTATAATAGTGAAGACTTTAATGCTCCTCCATCAGTAATTGACAGATGCAGCAGGCAAAAATATCCATAGGGATATACCAGAACTGAGCCACACGATCAATCAACTTAACATCTTTAACGTTTATAGAATAGTTCATCCAACAACAGAAGAATACACATTCTTCTCAAGCTCACATGGCACATTCCCCAAGATAGAAAGTATAACTTACCAAATTTGAAAGAATAGAAATTGTACAAAGTATGATGTCACAATACAATGGAATTTAACCAGAAATCAATAACAGAAAAAATGCTAGAAAATCCCAAAATATTTGGAGATTAAACAACACACTTCTAAATAGTACATGAGTCAAAGAACACTCAAAAGAAATTTTAGAAATATTTTAAACTAACTAGAAATGAAAACACAACTTATCAAAATGTGTGTAATGGAGTAAAGGCAGTATTTAGATGAAAATTTACAGTGTTGATGAATATACTAGAAAAGCAAGATCTAAAATCAATAATCTACCTTTTCATCCTAGGACACTCAAAAAAGAGGAATAAATTAAACTCAAGTAAGCAAAATAAAAGAAACTATAAAAATTAAAGTAGAAGTCAATAAAATTGAAAACAATAAATTAATAGAGAAAATCAACAAAACCAAAACCTGTTTTTTTGAACAGATCAACAGGATTGATAAACCTCAACCCCAGCTAACCAAGAAAATCAGAAAGAAGAGGTATATTACTAATATCGTAAATAAAAGAGATGCCATCACAACTTATACTATGGATATTAAAAGGATAATAAAGGAATATTATAAACATCCCTATGTCTACAAACTTGATAATTTAGATGCAATGGGCCAATTCCTTGAAAGACTCAGAGATCTATGAAAACTCACACCAGGATAAATACATAATCTGAATAGCCTTATGTCTATTAAATAGATTAAATAAACAATTAGTAACCACCTCAAATAGAAAGCATCATTCCCAGATTAATTCTATCAAACATTTAAGGAGGAAATGATACAAATTTTCTACAATCTCTTGCAGAAAATAGAAGCAGGGATAACACTTCTTAACTCACTCTATAAGGACAGATTACCCTAATACTAGACCAAAGACATAGCAAGAAAGAGAAACTACAGACAAATATCTTCCATGAGTATAGATGCCAAAATCCTCAACAAATTATTGAGTTATATATAAACAGTTATATATCACAAATGAATGAAAAGAATTATATATCACAACCAAGTGGAATTTCCTCCAAGTATGGATGACTGGTTCATCAATTAATGTAATTGATCACTTCAACAGGTTAAAGAAGAAAAAAATCATATGATCATATCAGTAGATTGAGAAAAAGCATTTGATAAAATCCCACATCTATTAATGATAAAAACTCTCAGAAAACAAGGAATAGAGGGGAAGTTTCCCAACTCGATAGACAATATCTACAAAAAAACCCTTACAGATAACATCACAACTGATGGTGAGAAACTAGATGTTTTCTTCCTGGAATTAGGAAGAAGACATGTATGTCCCATCTCATCCCTGCTACTCAACTTTGTGCTGAGACAAGAAAATAAAATGAAAGATACAGAGATCGTGAAATAAGAAATAAAACTGTCTTGTTCCATAGGTGATATGATTGCCTGTTTAAGACCCCCTCCAAAAAAATCCCCAAATCTCTTGAACTAATAAGCAATTATAGCAAGTTTAGAGGATAAGAAATTAATTTACGAAGCCTTTTGTTTTTCTACATACCAGAAATAAACATTTGGAATTTGAAATTAGGAACACAGCACCATTTACTATAGCACCAAAAAAAAGACAGAAATACTTAAGTAAATTTTATAAAATATGTATAAGAAACATATATTTGAACAAAACTATAAAACTTAAATAAATAAAGAAATATTTCATGTTCATGGACAGGAAGGCAATATTATTAAGATGTCAATTCTTACAACTTGATCTATAGGTTTAATACAATCCTAACCAAAATACAAGCATATTATTTTGTGGATGTTAACACACTGATTCTAACTTTGCATATGAAGGCAAAAGACCCAGAGTAGCCCACACAATACTGAAGAAGAACAAATGAAGGACTGATATATGACATCAAGATTTATTATAAAACTATAGTGATAAAGAGAATGTGGCATTGGCAAAAGAATGGACAACAAATCAGTGGAATAAAACAGAGCCCAGAAGTGAATTTACACAAATGTGGTCAACTTATCTTTGACAAAAGAGCAAAGGTAACTCAGTGGAGAAAGGATAGTCTTTTCAATGAATGGTGCTCAAGCTACTGGACATCCACATGCCAAAAAAAATGAATCTAGAAACAGACATGTAACCTTTTACAAAAATTAACTCAAAATGGATCATAGACCTAAATTTTTAAAATGCAATTTCAAGAAGATAACATAGGATAAACTTTAGGTGGCTTTTGGTTTGGCAATGACTTTTTAGATACAACAACAAAAACATCATCTATGAAAGAAAAATTTGATAAATCACACTTCATTAAAATGAAAATGTCTGCTCTGCAAAAGATGCAGTTTAGAGAATGAAATGACAATCCACAGACCACGAGAATCCTTTCAAAAGACATATATAATAGAAGATTGTATCCAAAATATACAGACAATGCTTAAAACAGCATTCCTTTGGAGTCCTTTGTGCTCTCTGAATCCCTCATTGGAACTGAGACGTGGAAACATCCTGTTGATCTTAGTCTCCAGTCTCAATGTCCTCAGAGAAGTCTGCATTTAAGTCTTCCAGTTTTTGTAGTCCTTGAACATGGTGTGAAACTTCTGCCAATCTAATTATGAGGTGTTAATAATTAGCAGAAATAACACTCATGTAAAAAATTCAGGTTTCCTTTAGTGAAACCAACTCATACCTAGACACGTTTACAGCCATTTGCCAAAACAATCAAATCTCCTTTTGCACCAGAGGTTGTGAGCATCCCTGGATGGCTGAAGCTGCTATTGGCAATGGGCCCTTTGGAAGAGCAGATAACCGACAGAAGACATTAGGGAGTAGGGCAATAGATAT
This sequence comes from Mandrillus leucophaeus, assembly GCF_000951045.1. Classification (NCBI taxonomy): domain Eukaryota; kingdom Metazoa; phylum Chordata; class Mammalia; order Primates; family Cercopithecidae; genus Mandrillus; species Mandrillus leucophaeus. Next base: position 1,460,155 of record NW_012103576.1, read on the forward strand.
TTCCACAAGCTGATGAGTCCAAATGGCTACTCCATCTGAAAGAAAGAGGAAACCTGGTAAACATATTCCTTGTTCATGTACAACCATGTTTTCCCACTTTAAAATGTGTGCCTGCTCTTAAATTTTACAGAATTTTTATTTCACCCAAATTTTTGGATGAATTGACAAGTGAAATTATAAATCTCTGTCTTTCTTAAATCAGAATTCAAAGTATAATTTAATTTTAAATTCCTGAGGCCAGATCTCTTGATGTGGTTTTCCCAAAACACCTGGACTTTAATTTTCTCATCTGTAAAGCAAAATGATCTCATTACACTATTACTATTTCTAATAAACATTTTATTTGACAAAAGAGAAAAAGTGAGAACTCCAAAATCTATAGGCAATTGGACAAAACCACCCAGATTCATACTGTTTAGTCATGACCACTATCATCATATGGGCTCTTTCCCCATTCTTATATCTAAATATTTTCATAGCCATTATGTCACACTACAGAAAATATATGATCTGCTTTCCCACTCAACCATTCTCACATGGCATTATACAATCATTAAGAACTCTGTTAGCTCTATGAATTTCAGGTACATTTGATTTCTTATTTTTTTTTTTGTTTCTTGGTCTTATGGATAAAGAAAAATAATAGTGAATGATATTTGATTGTTAATCAAAAAAGAACTCAACATAAAGTTTTTCATGGAAACTATAGACTGAAATGAAATTAATACAATCCTTTATTAGCATTTATTGTTCCTTTATTGGATTATACTCAAAAGAAAATTCCAGCATGGTGAATTGAAGGGCTGATTTTGCCATTTCTCTTTCTCCTAGGAAAAGCATATGATTTGTAAGGTCAGAAGTTAGCTTTCATGACAAATTATTGGAGATGAATAAACATAAAGATTTAAAAATCTAAAAGATCCTCAGAGTGAATGGTTTAGAATATACCTTTTTAGCACCTGGTAAATTAATGAAACAATATTGGTGCCATGTGGAAAGGAGTGAAGATGGCTGCCTTCGAAGATGAATTATGGCAGGCTTTATGTGCTAATGAAACATATTAAGAGCTCGATAAAACAATGTTGCAAGTTTGGACATTGGCCAAATATTGAAAGAGCACCTACTACATATAAGGCATTGGCCTTAGGCAAGTGGCATCTCAGGAAGCCCAAGGCACTGTTGTTGCCTGCAGAAACATACAGTAGGATAAGAGTGGTGAGGATGACACAGATTCAAGTGTCTATAAAATGAGGTGCAAACGGTCAAGAATTATAGTAGATGGGTATCTGAGGTGGGACAGAAATTTCTTCTGTTGACCAGGAGCAATGTTGCAATGGGTCATGCCATCCAAGAAAGGAGTCCTTTCTCCCTTTCTCTGAGGAGTGTCAAATATCAACACAGAAAACACAGTAAACTTTTTCATTGCAGTTAGTAGAGACCTGGAGTGAAATTCAAATGTAACTCAAAAGGGGCACCTCCTTTACTGAATGGGGAGAGGAATATTCTCAAAGGCTGTTTTGTAAAATAATAATATAATAACAGTAAACACACACATGCACACACACACACATAGGAAGGAAGTGGAGTCACACCTGCTAGGGGACACAGTATCAATGGTTGCAATATTGCAAAGGAAAATCATTTCAAAGCCACCAGATGTAGAAGCTGTGGTGCATAGGGGAACAGCAGTTGTCCCCAAGGCACAAGCTAGCAGAGCAGACTTTCATACCCATGTCTCCAGACATCCTGCTCCATGCTCTTTCCTTGACAATCCACTGCCTCTCCTAAGAGCTCTGGAACTCAACAGGCCAGGATTTCAATGGCAACTCCATGAAAGAAGTGTCTGTGCAGCCTTCGTAGGCAACTTCCTCCTTTTTAAACCCCATTTCCCTATTGGGTAAGTTGGCCTTATAACATGTGACCCCAGAGATGTTAGCCTTAGAGGAAACAGTCCATGCAAAGTGCCCAGAGAGGACCAGGAACAACTGATTCCCAAACTCTAACTCCTTTCCCCTCCTCCCAGGCACATGAGGCCACTGGAGACAAGCAAGCTGAACAGAGCATCCTCAGTGGTTGGCAAGGGCCAGCTGAGGGGAGGGGCCTGGCTGTTCAGACCAACTCATCCCTCAGGAGGCAAGTTCAGAGCTTGATCCTGCACCGACATGGTCTTGCTCTGAAGAGACTCTCCTCTGCTCCTTCCTAACATCCCCCAAGAAAATGCAGCCTTCAAAACCCAGGCTTTCCAATTTACTTAGTAAAATGAATGAAAGAACCTTTTGGGGAATAAAGTGATTTCTTTTTAGCTGTACTTGTTTACTTTTCCATAAACTCCCAAGATGGCTTACATGTTAGCTGTTAATCACACCATCTGTTCAAACAGTACTTCAGTAAATGATTCGATTCATACTTTTCTTCTAAAAGAATCTTTTTAAGGACAGTGTTTATGTCTCTGTTATCCTTCATTTGGCAACATTGCATGAGATGAGCTATTTTAACTTTGCTGTCATTGTAAACACATATTGAATTTTCCATTTCTGAACTGTGGAGAAAATAGGACCACTTCTCTGCATTTATTCCACTTCACTCTAGGCTTAGGCTGGGGGTGGGAGTGTAACTGGACAGAGATCATATTTTCATATAGAAAAAAAGACAGAAACAAGAAGTTTCAGACAATATTTCCCCTGACATCTTGAATTTAGTGACAGTGAGTAGATTCCAGCTACATAAGCATTCAGACCAAGCAACAGTGAACAGTGTCCTTAGTGATTGAGAAGGGTCAGTTAAGGTGAGAGGCCTGGCTGCTCAAATGCATCTTATCACTTAGGAGACAAAGTCACTGGTTTAGAGGGACTTCTGAGAAGAGCCTGGGTCCCCTAGCAAGTACAGGCACAAAACTTGGGTGATACCAGGCCTGGAAAGGAGACAAAATTGCCATTGGGGCTTTTAGGGAAGACGGATAGTAGAGTAGAAGTGGCCTTTTTATTGCTCCAAGCTGCTCTGTGAACCTCTCATGACCCGGTATTTATGTGAATGTCTGGGGAAATTCAGACATCAGCATGAGTATACTCTAGTGCTGGCCCAGAGGCATGCCACTCTCCCCTGCTTCCCAAGACCTGTAGCCACATGAAAAGTGCTGCATTGTACAGTTGTATACAAAGTGTAAGCGATGTGCAAAGGAGGCACATGAAAATGTGTGTGTGAGGCCGGGCGCGATGGCTCAAGCCTGTAATCCCAGCACTTTGGGAGGCCGAGATGGGTGGATCACGAGGTCAGGAGATTGAGACCATCCTGGCTAACATGGTGAAACCCCGTCTCTACTAAAAAATACAAAAAACTAGCCGGGTGAGTTGGCGGGCGCCTGTGGTCCCAGCTACTCCGGAGGCTGAGGCAGGAGAATGGCGTAAACCCGGGAGGCGGAGCTTGCAGTGAGCTGAGATCCAGGCACTGCACTCCAGCCCTGGCGACAGAGCGAGACTCTGTCTCAAAAAAAAAAAAGAAAAAAGAAAATGTGTATGTGTGTGAGTCTACCAATGAAGGAGAGGCTGACTCTCCAGGCCTTCTTAGGGGCGTTCCAAGATATAAATCCAGACTATGTGCATGCCCTAACTCTTACTGATCCATCTACATAAACTTATTACTGTTCCCATAAACACCTCATTCCTTTCCAGCTCTGTGCACGGGATTGACGCAGTGCCTGTAAGATGCATGTGAACTCCTCTCTAACTCTGGAAACCCAGCAAGAATGTCTCTTTCAGTATGATCTTTCTTCACCACCCTTTGTCTCTGGGCCTGGAAAGTCAATGTCTCCTTCATCACTATGCGAAAACTGACCTAGCAAATGCTTTGCCTCCCATCCCCATCAAGGTAATAAGGAGTCTGCCTTTCAGAGAACTGGAGAAACTGCTTCGCTTTCTTTCTTTCTTATATCAGTGCTATGTCAATTCTCTTGCTCTGTCACAAGATAGTCAGAGGAGTCATAATCATCCTGATGTCACGCAAATCATTGTATAGTCCACTTACAATGATGATATCATGCTTAATGGAGCTGATGAACAGAAAGTAGAAGCCACTCTAGATATCTTAGTAAGATAGTTGCATGTCAGGGCATGAGAGATAAACTTCAACAAATTCTGTGGCCTGACTCATTAGAGAAGTTATTAGGAGTCCAGTAATTAGGAAATCAAATCGCTACACATTGGCATCACTCACAACTAAGAAAAGAAAAGAGTACAATATTTGGTAGGCTTCTTTGGATATTGGAGAGGGCAGACACCACATTCAGTTGTGCCTGCTCCAACTCATTTACCAGGTCATATATAATATTGCCATTTTTGAGTAGGGCCATGTTATGAATGTTTCCTCTTTGTTTTGTTAATGAATATATTAGTGTGTATATACATATAGTAAGCAAGTATCTTTCTTTTTTTCTCTCTTATTCCCTAATCATGTAACACAAGATGTATTGACTTTATATTGGTATTTAAGTATTATGAATTTTACATCATAATATTTAAGTTATGGGCTATCAGGAGAAGAATAAACATCACTCAGAACTTTACCTGCTCTACTGGGGAAGGGATTAGTGTGTTTGCTGCTTTATATAGGATAGTTGTATCATGTTAGGCAGAATTAAATCCTCATTGTTTCCATTATTTGGATATTAAGTACGGTTGAGGGAGATGTGTATGGGTACCAAGTTGATAAAGGATGGACTTACGATGTTTAATTTTATGCGTCAACTTGATGGGGCTAAGGGATGCTCAGATAGCTGGTAAAACATTATTTTGGGATGTGCCTCTGAGGGTGTTTACAAAAGAGATTAGCATTTGAATCAGTAGATTGAATAAGGAAGATTCACCCTCACCAGTGTGGGCAGGCATCATCAAATCTGTTTAGGGCCTGAAGAGAATGAAAAAGAGGAAGAAAGGTGAATTCTCTCTTGCTTCTTAAGCTGGGACATCCATCTTCTCCTACTGTCAGACATTAGAGCTCGTGGTTCTTGGGCCTTCAGATTCTGGAAGTTATACCAAAGTTCCTCCCACAACCTACCCCACAGGTTCTCAGGCCTTTGATCTTGGACTGAGTTACACCTTTGGCTCTCCTGGTTCATAGACCTTCAAATTCAAACTGACTTACACCACTGCCTTTCCTGAGTCTCTGACTTGTAGATGATACATTGTGGAACTTCTCGACCTCCATATTCATGTGACCCAATTCCCATAGTAAATCTCCTCTTGTATATCTACATATCTTATTGGCTCTGTTTCTCTGGAGAACACTGACTAATATAGGCTAGAAGGAAGAAAAGGTTCTATAGCAGGTACAGGCTGTGATAAAAACTGCCCTACTGCTTGACTCTTATACTTCAACAGATCCAAGGATATTAGAAGTGTCAGAGTGTCTATGGCACACAGAAATGTTCAATGTAGTCTCTGGCAAGATTCAATTGGAGAATTACTGCACAGACTCCTAGTGTTTTTGAGTGAGGCATGCCCTGTTTTGCTAACAACTATTAGAAAAGCAACTACTGGCTGGGCGAGGTGGTTCATGCCTATAATCCCAGCACTTTGGAAGGCCATGGTGGGAGGATGTCTTGAGCCCAGAAGTTTGAGACCAGCCTGGGCACCATAGGGAGACCCTGTCTCTGCAGTAAGTAAATAAAATTAGCTTGGCATGGTGACACATGCCTGTGGTCCCAGCTTCTGGGGAGGCTAAAGTGGCAGGATCGCTTAAGCCTGGAGTTTGAGGCTGCAGTGAATCGTGATCATGCCATTGCACTTCAGCCTGAGCAACAAAGGAAGACCTTTTGTCAGAAAAAAAAAAAAAAACAAAGAAAAGAAAACAAACTCCTACTGTGCCCTGGTAGAGACTGAATATCAGATTATGGAACACCAAATAACTAGTTAACCTGAATTTCTTATCATGAAGTGAGTGTTGTTAATCCACCAAATCATAACATTGGATACATGTGGCAGTATTTGATTGTAAAATGAAAATGATATAGAGAAACAAAGCTGAATAAATATGAAAGACTTTAGTAAGCTGCCTAAGAAGATGGCTCAGACTTTCACTGTACATGCTTCACTGCTTTTTCCTTAGCCCTCAGGGAAAGTTTCCTGTGACTAGTTAACAGGAGAAGAAATGAATGGAACTGGTTTACATGTAGATCATCATGGTATGCTGGAGCTACCAGATGTGGATGGATGGTGCACTGCAGCCTCACTTAGGGTTATCCCAGAAAGGCAGTAATGAAATAGTACGACTGGTCAGAATTCAAGTGTCCATTTGATGAACAAATGGCCTAGAATATGGATCTATTCAGGGACATTAGCATGGCTTGATCAACTGGTTAGAAACTTGAAGAGAGCAATTTTAGAAGACTGGTGACTAGGAAGTATGGAGAAAAGGTATGTAGATGGACCCCTCTCAGTGGGCACTGATTATAATTACGTTCCATGTAAATGTCCACCAGAATATATCCACTTTAAAGAAGGCTCTCAATACTTAGGTAGACAAGATGTGATTGATTGTAAAATGACCACAAAATTTTCCCATTCCTAAATGTATGTCCCTTAGCAACGTGACTTTCCCACTCTCTTCATCAAGAGGCAGAGTCTGTTACTCCATTCCTTGGACTAGGGTTTGACCATGTGACTTGCTTTGGTGGCTAACAGTGCTTTAACAAATATGATGTATTCAAAATTCTCTCTCTCTGTTTTTTGGGTTTTTTTAAATTTTTTTATTTTTTAGTGAGACGGAGATTTACTCTTGTTACCCAGGCTGGAGTGCAATGGCGCAATCTCGGCTCACTGCATCCTCCGCCTCCCAGGTTCAAGCGATTCTCCTGCCTCAGCCTCCCTAGTAGGTGGGATTACAGGCATGTAAGTGTCACCATGCCCAGCTAATTTTGTATTTTTAGTAGGGATGGGGTTTCACCATGTTGCCAGGCTGATCTCGAACTCCTGACCTCAGGTAATCTGCCCGCCTCGGCCTCCCAAAGTGCTGAGATTACAGGTATGAGCCACTGCACCCGGCTGATGTTTTCAAAATTCTTATGCATTGGCACTTTCTCTTGTTGAGTTTGGAATTCTGAAACCATTTATATGTGAATGATTCTTAAATCGTCTACTGAAGAGGTCATGTAGAGGAGAACTGAGGTGCTTCAAAAGACATCCCAGATCACTAGATATGTGAGTGAGGCCTTCCCAAACCATCCAGAACTTAGAGATCAGCTGAGGTAGTCCTAACTAGAAAAATCAGCCAGCCAGTCCACAAAATTGTTAAAAATTAATAAATATTTATTGTTTTAAGCCAGAAAAAAGAAACTGTTTTGGACAACTCTATGCAAATAAACTTGAAAATGCGGGTAAGTTTTAGAACAATTCAACTTGCCCTGCCGACTCCAGTAGAGACAGAAAGTCTAGTAGGCAAAATGAAAAACAAAACAAAAAAAACCCTCCGGGTTGCTTGAACCCAGGAGGCGGAGCTTGCAGTGAGTCGAGATCACACCACTGCACTCCAGCATGGGGGACAGAGCGAAACTCCGTCTCAAAAAAGTAAAATAAATAAAATTTAAAAATAAAAAATAAAAGTTTTGATAAAGATTTCCGTCTAATAAATGGCACCAAACTAAGAAGATTTCATAGAATTCTGCAAAACCTTCAAAAATAATATTATTCCAATGCTACTTAATCTGAGAGCTTTGAAAAAGAAACAACATTTTCAGATTAATTTATACACTTCCTATTCTAAAATCATGGCACCAGAAATGTTGCAAGAAGAGTACAAAAAATTTATTGTCTGGGGTCATGCATTGCTTTTAGTAGTCATGTCTCTTTATCCACTGAGTTCCTCAGAGTGTGTCTTTCATGACTTCCACCAATTTTTTGTTTTGGTTTGGTTTGGTTTTGGGTTTTTTTGTTGTTGTTTGTTTGTTTGTTTGTTTGTTTTAGATACAGTCTCACTCTGTAGCCCAGGCTGGAGTGCTGTGCCATAATCTAGGCTCATTGCAACCTCCGCCTCCTGCGTTCAAGCAATTCTCATGCCTCAGCCTCCCTATGTAGCTGGGATTACAGGCATGCGCCACCACACCCAGCTAATTTTTGTAATTTTGGTAGAGATGGGCTTTCGCCACGTTGGCCAGGGTGGTCTCAAACTCCTGACCTCAGTTGATCCACCTGCCTTGTCCTCCCAAAGTGCTGGGATTACAAGCCTGGCCATCTTTCACCTTTTTAAAGAATAGAGGTTAGTTATTTTTCAAAATGGCCACTCACTTTGAGTTCACGTGATACTGTCTCATAATTAGACTCAGGTTTTCATACTGACACCACAGAAGTTATTTTGTCCTTCTCATTGCATAGTATCAGGAGGTACATGACACTGTTGTGTTCCACTGTTAATGATGTGAACATTGAACATTCGGTTATATATTGGTACCTGCCCAGTTTCTCAGCTGTCAGGTTATTACTATATTTTCTCCTTAGTATTATTTCTCTTTTGTGTGATAGTTATTTTATGAGGAGAAATTTTGACACTGTATAAATATCTTGTCTCTCATAAAATTTCCACCTAAGAGTTCTAATAATACTTTCATTTTGTTAAACATGATGAATTTTTTAAAACTATATTCTTTTTAGAGACAGTGTTTCACTCTGTTGTCCAGGTGGGAGTGCAGAGGTGAAAATGTTTTGTTTGTTTGTTTGTTTGTTTGTTTGTTTTTTGAGACGGAGTCTTGCTGTGTCGCCCAGGCTGGAGTATAGTGGCACGATCCCAGCTCACTGCAACCTCCGCCTCCTGGGTTCAAGCAATTCTCCTGCCTCGGCCTCCCGAGTAGCTGGGATTACAGATGCCCACCACCATACCCAGCTCATTTTCTTGTATTTTTAGTAGAGGCAGGGTTTCACCATGTTGGTCAGGCTGGTATCAAACTCCTGACCTCAGGTGATCTGCTTGCCTCAGCCTCCCAAAGTGCTAGGACTATAGGCATGAGCCACCGCGCCCGACCATAAAAACTTTTTAAACCTAATTTCAGACCTACTAAAGAGTTGAAAGCATAGTACAAAAAATTTCCTCACCCCTTTCAACAAGATTACCAAAAAGTTATTTTATTATCTTTGCTTATCATTCTCTGTGTGTATTTATATATGTATTCATCTGTGTATATGTATAATAGTTTTCTGACCCACTGAAAGTAAGTTGCAAACACAATAGTTTGTATTTCCTAAAAGCATGATTATTCTCTTTCATAACCAAAGCACAATTACAAAAAAAAAAAATCCAAGAAATTAATGTTAACATAGTACTACTAGTTTGTCTACAGACTTTATTCAAATCTTAATAGTTATCTCAATAATGTCTTTTATAGGAAAAGAAAATTCTGGCTCATGAGTCATATTCAATTGCCATGTCTCTCTAGTTTCTTTTAACCTGAAAAAAAATCCATTTTTCTTTATCTTTCATGACCTTGATATTTCCGAGGAGTGCATAGCAGTTATTTTATAAAATGTACCTTAATTGGGGTTTGTCAGACATTTCCTCATGATTATTTTCAGGTTATGTGTTTTTGACGAGAATATTACAGAAATGATAAGTTCTGCACAGTGCATTATAACAAGAGACTAAGAAATGTCAATTTGTCCCTTTACCAGTACTGTTAGCATTTGATGTGATCCTTTTGTTAAGGTGGTACCTGCCAGGTTTCCTCACTGTGAAGTTAAAGTTTTCCCCTTTGTAAATAATAAATATCTTGTGGTAGATACTTTGAGACTATGTAATTAATTGGTTACTCATCAAACGTTTATCCCTAGTTTTAGCATCTATTGTTAATTATTGCCTGAATCAATTATTGCCATGATGGCTGCAAATGGTAATTTTTTAATATTCATCCTTCTTTCTATATGCTTAGTTCATAAACCACTATAAGGAAGACTTTTTTCTCCTTTAAAATTTCTTATTTATTTCAGTATAGTGGGGTTCTTTTTTTCTATGAGTTATAATGTTACTTCATAATTTATACTGATGTTCCAATTGTCCCTGGTTTGGCCATCGGTACACACTATAATCTGGCTTCTCTGTCCTTTTGACATGTATATACCATTCATTGGCCACTTTCTTATTTTCTGAACAACATAGTGCTCACAGTTCATCATGTACTTGCCAATTCTCAGCTTTTTGATCAGCCATTTCTCCAAAGAATTTATTCCTTTTAGTGGAGAATAGTTGATCTCAACTAAGAGCTGAGCACTAAACGTGATTATTGCTACTGTGGTGTCACTGCTTCTAGGCTCTCTGAGTAGACAGAATTAGAAAATATGTCTATGTATATACATGTATGCAAATCCATACATGTATATGTAAATGTATATATAAAGGTATATGCATAATATATACATATACTTATTTCTCTTTCCATATCTATAATTGTGTCATTCTATCTGTGCATCTATCTGTTCACCTTAATCTATCACACCATGACTTCATACTAATACCTCTAACACCAATCTAACAAAACATGGTGCTGCTTAGTGTTCCCCCTTTCATATCTGATACACTTCGAAGATGGAAGAAAGGACAATGAATGCAGTCAGCCTCTAGAAGCTAGAAACAACAAGGAAATGGATTCTCTTCTAGGATCTTCAGAATGACTACCAAAACCTCAATTTTATCCATAAGATCCATTTCAGATTTCTGACCTCCAAAACTGTAAGATAACATATTTGCATTGTTTTAAGCCAACAAACAACTTGTGTTAGTAAGCTAGAGGTAATTTGCTACAGCAACATAAGAAACTTACATAGGAGTATTATTTTAATCTTCGTCGCCATCATAGCTTTCGGGGGTGGAGATTTCATCAGCAAGGTTCTCTCTTTTTTTTTTTTTCTTCTTATAATAGCCTTATTTTTGCCTAAATCATTTCATGAATTTGCAGTAGTTTATAACATTTGTAGTTCAAGGGCACCCTCTTCTGTTTGGTTGGCAGAATAGAGTTTTATTTTTCAATGTTTTGCTTGACATCTTTTTTAAAAAAACTTTTTAGTGGTAATAGGAGGGATTGTGTGCTCTGCATATTTGGGTTTTCTTTTGTCTTGCAAAGACCTATATTTTGCCCTTTTGCTTCTTTTCCTCTTCACTACTCAGTCTTCAAAGGGGGCTTCTCCCATCTTTTTCACTGTCTTCTCTACCAGAAGTGGTGACTTTTCGTCTTAGGGCACTTTTAAATTCCCTTCTTGTAGTAAAATGTTTGGTCTTCTAGGACATTTTCAGTACTTTCACACTTAGAATGACTTAGTCTTTCTGACAAATACTTTAGATTCATCTTGGGTGTGATGCTTCCCCACTTCTTTCTCCATGTAGTTTTTCCCAGATTGTCCTCGTTGTCTGTGAAGGAATGTGACAGGAGTGCTTGAGAGGTAGCTCACTGGGATTTGTTGAATTTTCTGTTTACTTGCAACTTAAATAATAAATAACTTAAATTTACTCTATTTACTGGTAACTTAAAGTTTGGGCATTGTCCATCTTCTAATTAAGTTGTGGGTGTTGATTTTTGTCATTTTATCTGTTCTTTAAGCCCCTTCCTTGTTGTAAGAACTCCAATCTACTAGCACTCTTATAATCAATTTTAAGTGTATTGCTGGCTCCTCTATTCTCTCTTCCAATCAGATTTCCCAGAGTGTTTTCCATGAAGAAATGTGATAGGAGTCCTCGCAAGAAGGTTCACTGAGATTTGAAGCTTACTTTTCCAAGTACAGATTTCAAAGTTTGGGTATTTTCTATGTTTTTGTTTATGCTATGGATGTGGATTTCCATATATTCATCTGCTTTTCTTTTGTTATGTTTGAATTTTTAGAGTATATGTTGAGAGATTCAGATTTATGGCACTGTTATTAACTGAGATAGCCGTATAAAATTTATTTTTAGAGTAATTGTAACACTGATCCTACAGCAACAACAACAATAAAAAAACCAAACGCCAAAACAAACAAACTAACCCAAATCCTATAGACCAAACTCACTTATATTGACACAAAGAATTAAATGTTATTTTAAAAAACCGACAGCAAAATAAAAGTATTTCATGATTAATCATATTATTCTAGGAATGCAAGGGGTTTTGATATCAGGAAAGCCTTTAAAATAACTTGTCATTTTAATAGAACCTCCTATAAATGTGTGATCCTTCTCATAAATGTAGAAGAAGAAAAAAATCATTTGACATACCCAATGCCTATTTGTATTAAGACACTCAATCACCAGAAATTGATGATAAAAACCTTTAACATAATTGTATCAATCATGTTCATATCTGAATGTTAAAGCCAGTATCTTCATTGGCAAACACCAAATGCATTTCTACTAAAGTTAGAAAAAGCCTAAGATAATACATCAGGAATAATGGAGTTTATCCCAGGGATACAATATTTAGTATGTTCTCAGCTTTACTTATATATAATTGACTAATAACAAATTGTATATTTTTATTATTATACAATAATGAGAGAGAGAGAGAGAGAGACTTCCTCTGTCACCCAAGCAGATGTGTAGTGGTGCAAACATGGCTCGCTGCAGCCTGGACCACCCAGGTTCAGGTGTTCCTCCTGCCTCAGCCTCTGTAGATGGGACTACAGGCATGTACCACCACCACACTCGCCAATTTTTAAAATTTTTTGTAGAGATGGGGTTCCACTATGTTTCCCAGGCTGCTCTTGAACTCCTGGGCTGAAGCAATCCTCTTGCCTCAGCCTCCCAAAGTACTGAAATTACAAGCATGAGCCCCTGCACCTGGCCCAAACTGTGTATTTTTAAGGTATGAAGATTGATGTATTGATATTGAAGTACACTGTGAAATGATCACAACAATCAAGCTAATTAATATGTCTGCCACCTCACATAGTCATCATTTCATTTTCTTTTCTATTTTGTGGTGAGAACACTTCAGCTCTACCTTCTTAGGAAATATCAAGTATATAATACAGTGTTGTTAACTATAGTCACTATGCTGTAAATCAGATCTCCAGAACTTATTCATTTTGTATAACTTATTCATCTTGTATAAAATTTGATTTGGCATTTGAAAATTAATTATTGTAATTAACCACGTTAATAGATTTAATGAGAAAAACCATTTGTTCTCAATAGATGAGGAAAAAGCATTTGTCAAAATCTGGCAACAGTTCCCCCAATTCATGAGGAAAAGAAAAAAAAACCTTTCAGAAAACTCCCAAAAGGAAATATGAAAATCTTGTGCCTACCCTCCACGCAACACCAAAACCACCCTCTTTTTATAGTCCCTTTGAAATCATGTATGGCCGAACTTTTGTCTTAGGGCTTCCACCCTTACCAGACTCTGAGCCATTCAGGAATTACCTCCCCTCCTTAATCCAGACACGGTCTTTTATTTGTGAAGCAGCAAATGAGGCCATGCCTCTCCCTGTCGACACCTCCCTGTCCTCTCAACATAACTGTCTTGCAGGCACAGACGTGTTTATCTGCCAACCCGACCCTCAACAAAAGCTACAACCGAAGTGGACAGGCCCATACACTGTGATACTCAGCACGCCAACTGCAGTGAAAGCCCAAGGACTCCCCCATGGGGTCCATCACACCAGGGCCAAGCTCACCACCAAGGCTACTCCTTCCTCCAAAACATTAACTGCGGGCAACACCCTTGGAGTCCCTGTGTATGATAACTTAAACAGAGAAAAACAATCCTTAAAGGAAGCCAAAGATGGCAAGAGGACAGATGGCCTCCACAACAGATCATCGAATATTACAGTCCTGCCACCTGGGCTGAGGATGGTTCATGGAGTTATCGCACTCCCATATATATGCTAAATAGAATAATTACACTACAGGAGGTTCTAGAGATAATCACTAACCAAACCACCTCAGCCCTGGAAATGCTCACGCAACAACAAAACCAAATGCGCACAGCAATTTATCAAAACAGGGTAGCACTAGACTACTTATTAGCAGAAGAGGGTGGTGTCTGTGGTAAATTTAATATCTCTAATTGCTGTCTTAACATAGACAATAACAGAAAATCAGTTCTAGAAATCGCTTCAAACATCAGAAGAGTAGCCCATGTACCTGTCCACACCTGGAAAGGATGGGACCCGCAAACCTTCTAGGAGAGTGGTTCTCTAATTTAGGAGGATTTAAAATGCTGGTAAGGACAGTAATCTTCATCACTGGGCTCCTCCTGTTTCTCCCCTGTGTTATCCCACTGGTAATAAAAGCCATTAAAACTCTTGTTGAAACTACAGTTAACTGCCAGACAATCCAGACAATGCTCCTGCTACACCACCACAATGGATACCAACCCATCTCTCAAGAATACCCCCAAAGTTAAGGTTTTCTTTTTCCAAGGTGCCCATGCCACCCCCTATGTCACGCCTGAAGTAGTTATTGAGAAAGTCGCCGCTTTTCCCTTTTTTCTATAACCAAATAGACAGGAATTAAAGATTCTCCCTGGGGCCTGAAAGCTTGAAGGGATGAATAACTCCTCCCTTCTCAGGCCCAGTCCCAAGGCGCAAGGCCACTTGCATGAGCAGAGTGCATCAGCAAGACAGCAGAAGCAGGAAGACAGCCGGCCAGAAGACACCTACCCTGACCAGAAGAAGGGGTATCCCTGAAGATCAAGAAAGAGGCCGTCCAGGTACTACGTAACAGTCACGTCAGACTGGGACACTGCCTGTTTACAGGAGACTATAAAATCCCGCCCCGTCCTCATTTGGTGCTGACGCCATTTTAGGCCTCAGCCAGCCTGCACCCAGGTGCTCATTAAAACAGCATGTTGCTCCAAAAAGAAAAAAAAAACTTGTGTCTACCATTCTACCATCATACTTAGTTGTGAAAGACTGAAAACTTTCCATGAACACAGTGTATTTCTTTATTTGTTTAGGTCTTTTTTAATGTTTCCGAGCAATATTTTATAGTTTGTATGTCTTGGACATCATCTGTCAACTTCGTGCATAAGTGTTTCATATATTTTGATGCTACTATAACTGATATTCTATTTTTTATTTCAATTTTTGTGAGTATATGAAAATAAAATAGTTTTTAAAAGTATATTGATTTTGTTTACTGCTACTTCACTCACTAAACTCACATATTAGTTCATGTGGGGCTTTTAAAATAGATTCCATCAGAATTTCTACAAAATCATTTCCTCTGTGAATAAACAGAGTTTTATTTTTTCCTTTTCTATATGAATGCCTCTGTTGATTATCTGCCTTGTCGCACTGGCTAAAATCTACAGAACACTAGAATATAAATGGTAGAAATAGAAATCATTGTTTTCCTCCAGATGTTAGGGTGAAAGCATTCATTTGTTCATCATTAAGTATGATAGGTTTTACATAAAAGCCTTTATCAGGTTGAAGAAGTTCCTTCTCATTTCTTTGTTGAGAGGTTTCATCAAGAATGAATGCTGGTAGGGAAAACCCTTCAGGACATTGATCTAAGCAAGGATTTTATAGCTAAGAACTCAAAAGCAGAGGCAACAAAAACAAGACTAGACAAATGGGACTATATTAAACTAAAAAGCTTCTGAACAGCAAAGGAATCAATCAAGAGTGAAGGGATAACCTGTTGAGTGGGAGAAAATACTTGTAAACTGTTCATCTGATGATGGACTAATATCCAGAATATACAAGGAATGCAAACAACTCAACAATTTTTTAAAATCCCATTAAAAAGTGGGCAAAGGACATGAATAGACATTTCTCATAAGAAGAAATACAAATGGCTGGCAGGTATGTGAAAAATGCTCAAAATCAAAATCATGAATTATCAGGGAAATGCAAATCACAACCACAATGAGATACCGTCTTACCCTAATTAGAATGGCTATCATTAAAAAGACAAAATAACAGATGCTGTTGAGGATGCAGAAAAAGCGAAACTCTTAGAAACTATTAATGGAAATGTAAATCAGTACAATCGCTAAGGAAAACAGTACGGAAATTTCTCAAAAAACTAAACATGGAAATACCATGCGGTCTAACAATTCCACTACTGGGTATTTAGTCAAAGAATAAGAAGTGAGTATGTCAAAGGGATACCTGCACTCATTTGTTTATTGCAGCACTATTTACAATAGCTAAGATATGGAACCAACTGGTATCCATCAACAGACAAATGGATAAAGAAAAGGTAGTATATATGCACAATGAAATACTATTCAGCCATATAAAAGAATGAAATCATGTCATTTGCAGCAGCATGGATGGAATTGGAGGTCATTATGTTAAATGAAATAAACTAGACACAGAAAAAATTTGCATTGTCCCACTTACATACTGGAGCTTAACAAATTGATCTCATAGAGATAGAGAGTAGAATGGTAGATACCAGAGGCTGGGAAGGTTATGTGGGTGGGAGGGTGGATGAAGAGAGGTTGGTCAATAGGATCAAATATATTAGATAGAAAGTATTAGTTTTAATGTCAGATAGCATAGCAGGGTTACTATAGTTAGCAACAACATATTATATATTTCTTTCTTTTTTTTTTTTTTTTTTTTTGAGATGGAGTGTCAATCTTGTTGCCCAGGCTGGAGTGCAATTGCATAATCTCGGCTCACCGCAACCTCTGTCTCCAAGGTTTAAGCGATACTCCTGCCTCAGTCTACCGAATAACTGGGACTACAGGCATGTGCCACAATGCCCTGCTAATTTTGTATTTTTAGTGGAGATGGTGTTTCTCCATCTTGGTCAGTCTGGTTTTGAACTCCCGACCTCAGGTGGTACGCCTACCTTGGCCTCCCAAAGTGCTGGGATTACAGGCATGAGCCACCTCACCCAGCCATATATTTCAAAGTATCTAGAAGAGAGAATTTGAAATATTCCCAACACAAAGAAATGATAAATACTCAAAGTGATGGATATCCCAAATACCTTGACTTGATCATTACATATTCAATACATGCAACAAAGTATCATATGTGCACCATAAATATGTACAAATATCATTTATCAATACAACTTTTTTGAAAGAATGAATGCTGGGTTTCTTCAAATACATTATCTGCATTAGAAATTATTTCATATGATTTTAATGTATATGATTTTATTATTTTTATATATTTTTAATTATTCAGATTTTAACATAGTGAATTACATTGACTGCTCTTTTGAATTATAACGTAACCTTGCTTTCTTGAGATAAACTCCACATGGTTAAGAAGTACTATCCTTTGCATGTTTTATTGGATTAGATTTCCTAAAAAGAAGTTTAGAATTTTTGCATCTATGTTCACGAGCAATATTGATCTTTAATTTTCTTGTCCTGTAATATTATGTCCTATAATAACACCACATAGTATTTTAGTTTCAAGGTGATGCTGTCCATTTAGAATCAGTTGGGAATTATCCTCTTCACTTGACTTATTTGGAATTGGTATTATTTATTCCCGAAATGTTTGGTAGGGTTCAACAGTGAAGTTATTTGGGTCTGGAGTCTTCTTTGTGGGAATATTTTAAACTACTAATTCAATTTCTTGAATAGATATAAGACTATGCATGGCCGAGCATGGTGGCTCATGCCTGTAATCCCAGCACTTTGGGAGGCCTAGGCAGGTGGATCACCTGAGGTCAGAAGTTCGAGACCAGCCTGGACAACATGGTGAAACTCCGTCTCTACTAAAAATACAAAAATTAGCCGGACAATAGTGGCACACACCTGTAATCCCAGCTACTCCGGAGGGTGAGGCAGAAAAATCACTTGAGCCTGGGAGGTGGAGGTTGCAGTGAGCTGAGATCGCACCACTGCACTCCAGTCTGGGTGACAGAGTGAGACCCTGACTTAAAAAGAAATCATAAAAATAAAAATAAATAAGATACAGGACTATGCATTCTTGGGAGAGCTTTCCTTGCTCATGGCACTTGTGTCTTTCAAATAATTTTTATCCGTTTCATTTACATTTTTAACTATATGATATGAAATAAAGTTATTAATAATATGATTTTTTTTTTTTTT